>NC_092384.1:15519540-15819540 GCF_030028105.1 Mobula birostris
TTGTTATCCATTTTTCTTCCAATTGCATCAGCTATTCATCTATCAGATCTTGGTCATGGGATGCCAAAACCTCTTCAATATCTTGTTCGTCAGCTTCCACAAGCCAAACTCACGTTGTCCTTACTTCATTCACCACGATCAAAATGCTTAATTATGTCTAGTTTTACACTAAGTGTAACACCCTTACGAGCTCTTCTAGGCTTTTCTGATACCATAGAACTCATCTTGCTAACGACTGCTCACAGGCATGTGTTTAAGCAATGCCGGCGAGAATGCAGTTCCAAATCCGGGGGAGAGCGGCTGATTTTTTCATAACAGTGAAAACACCTTCTGAAAGCAAAAACAGGCTACTAATGTAGGTCTTTCGTAACAGTAAGGTTTTGTAAAGCAAACATTCGAAAAGCGGGGGACACCTGTATGTGTACATATACAAACGTGTGTATACACACACACACACACTTGCGAGTTGTTCTAAAGTCAAGTTCAAAACTTGTCAAGTTTATTTTTAATCATTTGTGGAATCCTTTGCTAGCACCTGGATTATTTTTAAGGTCACATTTTATTCTATTTTTTTTTACTATTTTAGAGATACAGCGTGGAATAGGGCCACCCGGCCCTTCAGGGCACACCTCCCAGCCACCCTCAATTTAATCCTAGCCCAATCACGAGACATTTTACAATGACCAATTAACCTACTAGCCAGTGTGTTTTTGGACTGTGGGAAGAAACTCGAGCACACAGAGGAAACCTATGCTTTCCACAGGGACGATGTACAGACTCCTTATAGAGGACACTGGGATTGAACTCTGATGCCAAGCGGTAATAGCATTGCGCTAACCACTATGCTACTGTTGTGCCTGTTTTTATTTTTGGTAATCTTTAAACTCAAATTTTGCTTGCTCTGTTTAATGTTATTCAGCTGATCCATCTGTTTTCCCTGCAGGTGAAGTAAGCCATTGATGGGGTCAGCAGTGCTGTCTGGAGTATGGTACCTTGTCCCAGTAAATAATGTCAGCAAGCCTATACTTCCCAGTGTAGATCACAAGCCAATAACTGTATATTTATATACTTCAACTCCATACATGTATGCAATCTGGTTTTTAAGAAGTTAATGCACGGAATAGAGCTCATTACTTATTTTTTTTACTATAAATATTAAAAGATTTTTATATTGTCTACTTTTTTTTAAACCTGTCATTTGATATCCAAAGGTATTCATTGAACATACAACTACACTGTCCTTTTTATGTTCTGATTGATACTTGTTTTACTCATTGTACTCCAAATCCTGCGCTGCTTGCAGTCACCATACATTTTGGGCAAAGTGCCAAATATTACATTAGGTGAAGTTGCACTGTGAGAAGTTCAGCACAAATGGGTTGTCCAAAATAGTTGTGGAGACTGACCTATTTATTTAAAAAATGCCATTAAGAACTTTCTGACCAGGGATTGTCTCCTGCCATTTGCAGACTTTGGCTGTTTCTTCATTTTGGATGGAACTGTAGTTCACAAGTGCACAGATATTATGGTATTAAGCCTCATTACCAGAAATCCTATTTGTGACCGCTGGGCTTTGAGCTGATCTTTAGCTACTGCAGTCCTTGGATTACAGTTGAATTTTAAGAATTTCTATGTTTTAGTGTAGAGACAAGGCCCACATCTTAACCACAGATCAAACATCGGACATTAGCTGCCGACAGGAACCAGTGGAGTTGGCCAGGAAATTGGGAAGTGATTCTGGTGAAGGATTACCATCTCCCAGCAATGTAAGTTGGAAACTGGCAGATGTGGAGAAGTGAGGATGTAGTGGTGATGGTGAAAAGGTCAGCCTGCCATTTTAAACCTTTGGAACCCGTGATGTCTGATGGCTTATTTAAATATTGCAGTAGATTGGGCTAAGGTTGCATTTATGCCAGAATACTGCTCACTTGCTGAATTAATGAATGCAGCATCTAATTAGAAACAGAAGTAATTGCTGAACCAAAAACTTGTTTTTCTACTACTTTAATGCTGCTGCTGTATTTGTTCCTTGTGTGGCTGTGGCTAATAGCTGGTATCCCTGTTGTTGAGATAGGAACTCAACTTTATCATATCACCCTAGGGGTCTCTTTTCCCTTCTGGGCCGTGCTGACTTCAGGAATGTATTTATATTTTTAAAAAAGCATGCTGGAGCAGAAAACATAATCTAATGCAAGAGCTGCTAAAGTGACTTCTGTGGCCCAAGCATCTATCAGTGTTTTTTGACAAATTAGGTCAGGAAGCATGTGTAAAGAGAAACACTGAGCAATATTTTGTTTGTTCAGCTTATGCTTAGTTTTACAAAATTTACTTTCTGGGTTGGAAAGCCAGTAATAATTCTCTTCTAAATTCTCCACAACCCCAATGCTGGAAGTTGGAGGTCAGATGAAGGCATTGTTGGTCTTAGAAACCCAGAAGAATGGGGTGGCAGCATCCTTTGGTGAAAGCTTCCAGCAAGGATTACTGAGGAAAATATGATCTATTTCAGTAATGCATGTTCCCATTGCTCAGAACTTGTGTTGAATCATCTGTTGCTTGAAATCTGTACTGATTCAATGAAATGTACCTATCTGTAAAGTTGGATGTTGCCATCTAATTGGGTTCAAATAAAACCTAGTATTTATTCAACTTCAGAACTGCTTTACACCATTGTTACTCTTTTTTTTAAACAGCAGCTTTTGTATTGCATGGCAAGAAAAGGTTAAGGGGTTTTATTTTGTGTGGGGTGGGAGGGAGTTGGTGATGGTCAGGGTAGGAACTTGAACAACACAGTCAAAAAATTTGGTTTATTATGTAGATGTTCATATTTACATAATTTACATTTTCCAACATGACAGTGGAGTACTAATGTTGCTCTTCAAACACCTGACCTGTAATTGGGCTACAAATCAACATAATACAGCATTGTGATTGCAAAATAGCAAGATGTATCTTAAATAAAGGTGAAACAGTGCCCAGTTCCAAAATACTAAGTATAAAAACAGATGGCATGTTGTTTAAATAGCAGGGCTAATTTAAGATGACTTTAGTTAATTGGACACCATGTAAACTAGCTGCAGCATTCCTGTTCCTCAGGCTATAGGTGTGTCATTGTCATGGGAGCACAGTCAACCCTAAAATATTGAGGCTTAAGTTACATTGTGACCTGTTTGTGAAAGTAAACCAGGTCACAAATTTTACTCAGGTTACTGATCCTGCACGGGAAGCAAAACCTAGCATGACTTGGTTTCAAACTTCTTTGAAAAACAAACCTCACTTTAACATTAATTCTTAGTTCTATTTTAAGAGGCAAAGTAAAATCATTAGATACTAGGGCTGCAAGATTGTTTAAAGGTTCAGAAGATGTAGAAGAATGTATGAAATACAATTTGGCTAAAGCAATGTACTTTAGCCCACAGCGAGTTTGAGGGAAAGAGCCTGCTGTATGGAAATCAAGCAAGCACGCATTTGATTTCCCTCAAGGGCAATTCTGCACTTCCCCAACACAAACCATAAACAGAGGACTTACAATCAGGATTAAAAGTAAATAGTTGTACATTCCACATATTTAAAAAAATCTAAACCCGTTAAAGCAATGATAGAGTTCTCATTTCATGCTTATAGTTCTACAAGTAAACAGGCTGTGATGGTACATATTCAGTCATTTCCAAATAAACCCAGTTGATTCTATAATACACTATAGGTACTAACCATCACCAGGATGGACAAGGCTAGTGTCACTATGTGATACTTATTGTACAGTGAAATGTTAACTTACAAGGATTGGAGATTTGAATTTATTTAATCTTAATGTATGAATGGAAGATAAAGGACTCAAAACAAGTCAACACGTTAACAATGCAAAACGTTCAAGAATGTCTTTCTTCGGCATTGTTGACCAACAGGGTAGATTCAAAACCAACAAGAGGCAAGGTTTAGTTAAGAATCAATTTCCCTGGGTCTTTCTTCATTGTAAATATCAAAAGGAGAAGTGGTGTTTGCAGTAATATTCAAAAACCTTTGAGGCCCATCTTTGCTTAACTACCTAGATTTTTGTAAACTCTGAAAAAAAGTCTACTTGCAGAAAGCAATTTGGTCACCGAATCATTTGTTGGCAGTCTCTGCAAAAGGATGTTTATTACATGAACCTCAAGTCAGTTCTGGAAGAGGATTAATCAATAACAAGTCTGTGGAGATGATTGTCATTCAAAAGCTGCCATTAGAAGCTGTAGTTCACGAAAGGCACTACCTTGCCGGCCAGGTATTCCTGCTTTACTTTGAAGAATTGGAAGCAAGTTTTTTAACTGCTTGTAACAAAGTTTGCACTTCTGGTGCCTGAGGAAGAAAGGAAAACAAGTCAGAGCACCGTAACATTTAAAAATTTCATTTTTACATTAGTTTCAGTAATATCAGAGTTTCATTTCCCTAAAACTGATCATTCTCATTCAAAAGGTGGAAAAATTACAAATAACCATTTATCACATTCTCCCCACTTTTTGGGAAACAGTGGAAAATTAATGCATAATCATTGTTTTTAAAAAAAGGTAGATCTTTTAATTTCTTCTAAACCTGGCTAACTAGATGCTGTTTGTAGCAATTTCAAGTGGAATAATATATGCAAGAGATGGACTAAAAACAATGAGTACCATCAAACCATGTATCCAGAATTCTACATTTTGATGGCCAGGGCATCCTTACCTTATTATTATTACCTTAAGGCAATTAAACCTTAATCTGGACCATGTCCACTGTTGAGAAACCCATGGAGAGAAGGAAATCGATAACTACATCTGAATATGCAAGGCATAATCAGTCAAAGCCAAGGTAAACAAGCCTGGCAGGGATACTTCACAAATCGAACATGGGCCTGAAAAGCTTCCTTTGTAATCTGTGATACAGAGAAAGACATTACATCAACTTCTGTGTGGACTGCAATGTTCTGACAAGAACTGTCCTTGGTTATTCAAATAACAAGCCATGGGTGACAAAGGACATTAAGGACATCCTGAACGCTAAAAAGAGGACGTTTAGAGATGGAAATAGGGAGGAGCTGAGGGAAATACAGAGTGACCTGAAAGCCAGGATCAGGGAGGTACAGGTACAGGAGGAAGCTTGAGTGGAACCTCCAGCAGGACAACATGAGAGAGGTCTAGAGGGGGATGAGGACCATCACTGGGTTCCAGCAAACCAGCAACAGAGGAGCTGAAAGCAGCGTGGACAGGGCCAATGAACTTAACCTGTTCTTTAACAGATTTGACATTGAGGCCTCTGCCCATCCCCCACATGAGCCATCTGTTGTCAGCCCCCAACCAACACATATTCCACTCTCCCCTCCTACCCCTCCTCACAGTCCCCCACCCTGCTCTCATGACTATACCCCTTCCCCACACGAAACCACCACGGTGGGCTTCACAGCTCTACAGGTGAGAAGACAGCTGAAACGTCTCAACCCAAGCAAGGCTGGAGGACCGGATGGTGTCAGTATCAGGGTGCTCAAAGCCTGTGCCCCTCAGCTATGTGGAGTACTTCACCATGTACTCAACCTGAGCCTGAGGCTCCGGAGGGTTCCTGTACTGTGGAAGATGTCCTGCCTCGTCCCTGTGCCGAAGACGCCGCGCCCCAGTGGCCTCAATGACTACAGACCAGTGGCATTGACCTCCCACATCATGAAGACCCTGGAGAGACTTGTTCTGGAGCTGCTCCGGCCTATGGTCAGGTCACACTTAGATCCCCTCCAGTTCGCCTACCAGCCCCGACTAGGAGTTGAGGATGCCATCGTCTACCTGCTGAACCGTGTCTATGCCCACCCGGACAAGCCAGCAAGCACTGTGAGGGTCATGTTTTTTGACTTCTCCAGTGTGTTCAACACCATCCGCCCTGCTCTGCTGGGGGAGAAGCTGACAGTGATGCAGGCGGATTCTTGAGTACCTGACTGGCAGACCACAGTACATGTGCTTGCAACACTGTGTGTCCGACACAGTGATCAGCAGCACTGGGGCTCCACAGGGGACTGTCTTGTCTCCCTTTCTCTTCACAATTTACACCTCGGACTTCAACTACTGCACAGAGTCTTGTCATCTTCAGAAGTTTTCGGATGACTCTGCCATAGTTGGATGCATCAGCAAGGGAGATGAGGCTGAGTACAGGGCTACGGTAGGAAACTTTGTCACATGGTGTGAGCAGAATTATCTGCAGCTTAATGTGAAAAAGACTAAGGAGCTGGTGGTAGACCTGAGGAGAGCCAAGGTACCGGTGACCCTTCTTTCCATCCAGGGGGTCAGTGTGGACATGGTGGAGGATTACAAATACCTGGGGATACAAATTGACAATAAACTGGACTGGTCAAAGAACACTGAGGCTGTCTACAAGAAGGGTCAGAGCCGTCTCTATTTCCTGAGGAGACTGAGGTCCTTTAGCATCTGCTGGACGATGCTGAGGATGTTCTATGAGTCCGTGGTGGCCAGTGCTATCATGTTTGCTGTTGTGTGCTGGGGCAGCAGGGTGAGGGTAGCAGACACCAACAGAATCAACAAACTCATTCGTAAGGCCAGTGATGTTGTGGGGATGGAACTGGACTCTCTGACGGTGGGGTCTGAAAAGAGGATGCTGTTAAAGTTGCATGCCATCTTGGTCAATGTCTCCCATCCACTACATAATGTACTGGGTGGGCACAGGAGTACATTCAGCCAGAGACTCATTCCACCGAGATGCAACACAGAGCATCATAGGAAGTCATTCCTGCCTGTGGCCATCAAACTTTACAACTCCTCCCTTGGAGGGTCAGACACCCTGAGCCAACAGGCTGGTCCTGGACTTATTCATAATTTACTGGCATAATTTACATCTTACTATTTATGGTTCTATTACTATTTATTATTTATGGTGCAACTGTAACGAAAACCAATTTCCCCTGGGATCAATAAAGTATGACTATGACTATGTATACAAAGCAAATTACAAAGCACTGCAGAATCAAATGGCGCTCAGAGGGAAGTTTTTTGAACCAGGTATTGTTTGACATGGCTTGCAAAAATCTTTGGAACTGAAAAATTGAGAGAAATATATATACAAATTACAGATTACCAAGGGAACTTTTCACAACAAAATGAGCACAAGGGATAAAAAAAAAAAAGGCATTCAGCCTTTCCAAAACATCCGGGTCTACAGAATGGCCTGCTGTATGGCTGCTCATTATGAACAAAATTACCAATATTTATAAGTTATGAAAATAGTAACAAAGGTTAGCTTAACATTCTCACTATTTTGCTATCAGAAGTCAGTATCAGCAAATCTATTTATAATAACAGCCCACAAGTTAAACATGGCAGAGATGAGAATTATAAATCAAATTTCTGGAAGATGTTTTCTCCTTTTAAACAATAATTACAAACCCCTTTTCCAGAAAAGTTGGGATATTTTCCAAAATGCAATAAAAACAAAAATCTGTGATATGTTAATTCACGTGAACCTTTATTTAACTGACAAAAGTACAAAGAAAAGATTTTCAATAGGTTTACTGACCAACTTAATTGTATTTTGTAAATATACACAAATTTAGAATTTGATGGCTGCAACCCACTCAACAAAAGTTGGGACAGAGTTAAAATAAGATTGAAAAGTGCACAGAATATTCAAGTATCAGTTCAAAAGTGCACAGAATATTCAAGTATCAGTTCAAAAGGAACATTTCTCAACGTGAGATTGCAGAGAATTTAGGTCTTTCAACATCTACTGTACATAATATTGCTTAAAGATTCAGAGAATTTAGAGACACCTCAGTGCGTAAAGGGCAAGGTCGGAAACCACTGTTGAATGCGCGTGATCTTCGAGCCCTCAGGCGGCACTGCCTAAGAAACCGTCGTGCTACTGTGACAATTATTGCCACCTGGGCTCGGGAGTACTTCGGAAAACCACTGTCACTCAACACAGTCTGTCACTGCATCCAAAAATGCAACTTGAAACTGTATTACACAAGGAGGAAGCCATACATCAACTCTATGCAGAAACGCCAGCGAGTTCTCTGGGCCTGAGCTCATCTCAGATGGACCGAAAGACTGTGGAACCGTGTGCTGTGGTCAGATGAGTCCACATTTCAGCTAGTTTTCGGAAAAAGCAGGCGTCGAGTTCTCCGTGCCAAAGATGAAAACGACCATCCAGGTTGTTATCAGCAAAAGGTGCAAAAGCCAGCATCTGTGATGGTATGGGGGTGCATCAGTGCCCACAGCATGAGTGAGTTGCATGTATGTGAAGGTACCATTGACTCTGAGGCATATATTAGGATTTTAGAGAGACATATGTTACCATCAAGACGACGTCTCTTCCCGAGACGTCCATGCTTATTTCAGCAGGACAATGCCAGACCACACTCTGCACGGGCTACAACAGCGTGGCTTTGTAGACACAGAGTGCATGTGCTTGACTGGCCTGCTACCAGTCCAGATCTATCTCCTATTGAAAATGTATGGTGCATCATGAAGAGGAGAATCAGACAACGGAGACCACAGACTGTTCAGCAGCTGAAGTCTTATATCGAGCAAGAATGGACAAAATTTCCAATTGCAAATCTACTACAATTAGTATCCTCAGTTCCAAAACGATTAAAAAGTGTTATTAAAAGGAAAGGTGATGTAACACAATGGTAAACATGCCTCTGTCCCAACTTTTGTTGAGTGTGTTGCAGCCATCAAATTCTAAATTTGTGTATGTTTACAAAATACAATTAAGTTGGTCAGTAAAACTATTGAAAATCTTTTCTTTGTACTTTTGTCAGTTAAATAAAGGTTCACGTGAATTAACATATCACAGATTTTTGTTTTTATTGCATTTTGGAAAATATCCCAACTTTTCTGGAAATGGGGTTTGTACATTTACCCTAAAGGACTGACAATCAATTATTTTCCTTTGGTCTAAAATGTACCTCAAATTCCTGAATAATGTGAGTGGTTAGATGATTTTCCTTGACAGAGGAATTACAGAGTGTCATGGATTGTTTCTTAGAGCAGTATGTTATAGAACCCACCTGGAAACAGCCCATTTTAGATTAAGTAGGATTAATTAAGGATGTTGTGGTAAAGAATCACCTAGAGAGTAGCGATTAAAATGTGGTAGAATTCTGGAATCACAGCTTGATGGTAAACAACTAGGATCCATAACCAATGCCCTCAACTTAGATGAGTGCAATAACAGAAAAAGAATGAAGGTGGAGTTGTCAAGAATAGACTGGGTAAATTGGCTATTGATAGGTTAGTGGCAGAGAAATGGAAAATATTTAAACAGCAGATAGCATAACTTTATCCTAATCAGAATGAAAAAAAAAATCACAGGAGAAAGATGACCTCGTTTGTTAACAACAGATTGTTTAAGAAAAATATTTAGAGAATGGAACCAACAAAGGGACTGAAACATTGAGAAAGAAAACAGACGGGATTAAGGAAAAGTAGCTAAAGCCTGTGAAGGGTTGAGAATTAGCATTAGGAGGCAATAACAGGAAAAGAAATAACTGATGGGCTGGTTTCAAACAGTATGCAAGTACATCTGATGATTACTATTACAAAGGACAGGTAATGGCAAAATGAATGGGACCCAAACAGACAAGTCATCAGCTCCCAATGACTTGAGTCCCAGGGTTTTAGAAAGGATGCAGCTGCAAAAAATTGGAAACATTTGTTGGAAGTTTCTCAAAACTCCCAATTTCTGGGGAACCACACATGACTCCATTGTTCATGGGTGGAAGACAAAAAGCAGGTAGGTAATGAGCTTGTTGATTTAATATCTATTTTCGGCAAGATGCTGGATTCCATAATGAAGGGGGAAAAGTCATTTAGAGGAGAAGCTTAATGTAATCAAACTAAGTCAACATGGTTTGATGAAAGGTAAGTATGTTTAACAGTTACTACCATTCAAGGATATAACAAGTAGAGTTGATGGAATAATATATTTGAGTTTTCAGAAGGCGTGAACAAGGTACCACAAGGCTTGTGCACAGGGTATTAGGGCATGTATGTGTGTTAACATGGACTGAAGATTCGTTATCACATTGCAGACAGAGCAGAATACATGTTCATTTCAGGCTAAAAGTAATCAGTTTTTAAACCCTCAACTGTTCATTGTTTAAATCAATGACCTACAAATTTGAAAAAAAAGATTTTCTGAGGTTGCTTTAGAGGGAGATGCTCTGTTGGAATCAAACAGTGCAATAAAGCACTACAGCACAGAAATAGGCCCTTCAGCCCATCTAGTTCATGCCAAACTATTATTCTGCCTAGTCCCATCAACCCATATCTAAACCATTGCCCTCCATCCATCTGCACATAAACAGAGGCTATATGTGCAGAATAAAGTAAAAATAGAAAATACTTGAACAGGCCAAGTACCTTCTGTGTAATGAGATACAACTAACACTTTAAAAACTCTGCCTCAGTTTCTATCTCCATAGATGCTGCCTGACCTGTTAACAGTTTCCAATATTTTCTTTTTTCAAAATGAAATCAACATGTTTAAGGAGGATATTACATAATAAATTATGACAAAGGAGAAATACAGAAAATGATGTCTGACAAAAGTGTTGAAGTGAGAGAAATTGGCTAGTTTATACATGTGATATAGCTCCAGGCCTGGACCCATTGGTGAATGCAAAAGGAAGGGCAAGCCCACCTTTACCAGGAAAAAAATATATAGTGTACCCCTCAGAGGTATGAATGCATATGACTAAAAATGCTGTATCTACTTGCCAAAGGTGTCATGCATATCCACTGACCTTTCTTCCCGTGTTATATCTACCCCAATTGATGGTGGGGTAACCAAATTGTCAGCTATTAACAGGCCAAATCGCTGCAGGATCAGCTTCAGAGAAGTACAGCCTGTCTGGACATAACTATGGACAAAAGAGTGATCAGAACTTGTATGTACATCAATCAATGGAAAGAAAATTCATTTTTTCTCTTAAGGAATGCTAGATTATTTTATCCAAAACCAAAAGAAATCCCAAACGTGGTGTTCTAGCTTTTTGAAAGAAAGGAATATTCATGTTTATACCCCATCCCTATGCAAAGCTTGGGCAAAATAAACTATCTTTTAATATATCTCACACCCAATCTTCAATAAACAACTCTAATGTACAGTGATATCCATGCAGTCCTCCACATCTACACAGCTTGAGTTGCCAGTGTAGATACAGAAGAATGAGATCATCCAAATTCACCTGAAACATTTCAAAGAAAATGGTTCATTTAAATCACCATACTGGAGCTGCTGGAAGTCCTTAGGACACAACCTCTGCAATTTAATGCTGTTTGTTTTGGAATTAAATTTGCCAAGCAGAACCAAGAGTAAGCAATGCAGAGTCTGGGTATTGGGTTGAACAGGGATTTGAATATTCTAATCTGAAAACTAGTAAGTACCTTGAAGCAGCATCATTGCTAACATAAATGTTTCCCATTTACCACCATCAGGTGGAAAGCAAATGTACAGATTTCCCTTAATTGATGAGCTTCTCAGTTGATCTATCTCATTGACAAGTGATCTGCTGACAGGGTTTGAAGACTCAATCGAGCTTTTCATTTTTGTATTTAAATAAAACAATTATAAACAAATCAAACAAAGTTAGAATTTCTAACAACATTTTGGTATGGTCTTTTATCTTGAACAGCAAAACTAAATGCTATCTGGTTTTGAATGAAGGGAAATCAATGGAAAAACTTCTCAAATTACTTGTACACAAGAAAAATGGCTGCCCTACTTGGACAATAATAGTATGTTTACAATTACATGAAAAAGTGACAATAGAGTCAATATTCTGATAAATTGCTTCAACTAACCTGCTGATGTGCAACCATGTTTTATGCTCCGAGCACTGGTAGGGATCTCCATTAATACTAAAATAAAACACTGTGCAATATTATGCCCATATCACGACACTCCATGACCAATCAATAAAGATAAATGCTGACCTCTCATACTTGCTCTGCAACAGCTTGTCAATCTGAGGAATGATTGAAGGGCAGAGGTCCAATTTCCACAATGCTCTGAAACAAAAATGTCATCCATAGCTATGGGTAGCTGGTGTATCATTGTGGAAAAGGCTATGTGCTTTCATCCTCTCTATACCCCTTATGAACATATATAACTCTATCAGGATACCCCTCAATCTCTTAAATTCCAGAGAGTACTGTCCTAGGTCCACACAACCTCACCTTGTAATTCAGATCCCCAAGTCCAGGCAACATTCCCCTAAATTGTTTCTGCACTAATATTGGTCAGACCACATTTGGAATATTGTAAATGGTTTTAGGCCCCATTTCTAAGAGAGATGTGCTGGCATTGGAGAGGGTCCAGGGGCTGTCACAAGAATTATCCCAGTAATGAAAATGTTAATGCAAGAGTAGTATTTGAAGGCTCTGAGCCTGGACTCATTGGAATTTAGGATATTGAGGGGAATTCTTATTGAATTCTATTGAATATTGAAAGGCCTAGATACTGTAAGTACGGAGAGGATGTTTCTAATAGTAGGAAAGTCCAGCACCAAAGGGCAGAGACCCTTTTGAAGAGAAATGAGGAGGAATTTCCTTAGCCAGGTGGTGAATTTGTGAAATCCATTCCCACAGCCAGCTATAGAGGCCAAGTCATTGGGTATATTTAAAATGGAGTTTGATAGGCTTTTGATTAATAAGGGACAATAAAAGTTATGGAGAAGGCAGGAAAAGGGAGTTAAGAAGGAAAATAAATCAGCCATTATTGAGTTGTGGAATAGACTCAATGGGCTGAATCACTTTATTTTACTACGTTTTATGGTTAAAATCAATCTTTTGCAGAGAACAAAATGTCATTTAATTCAACATACTCATTTACATCCAGCACCCATCCAAACTCCACTGTTTTGTATTTTTGTCATAAAACCAGTACACCCAACTGGTCTGCTTCACTTGGTAAGTTTCTCTGAAAGATAGTGCCAATTCCGAAAAAGGGTCTTATAGGAAATGCATCAACCAAAAACTAATCCTTTTAGCCTCCAGAAGAATTGATGCCAAAGAAGGGAAAGAAGAAAGAAAAAGGAGTCAAGAATATTAAACTTAGCTGTCAAATTCCATCAAGTTTTCTGATATAACCTTTAATATTGTTTATGTTAGAGAACAATGTTTAAAGATGGTTAAAGCAACTGCTCAATACCATTCAGAGGCACCATGTCGAGAAGTAAATGAATGATGATGCTGAGTACAAAGAATGTTTGGAATCTGCAGATTGTGAAGGTCAGGGCTCCTCGTTGAAAGTGAACTGAAAATGTTAACTTTAAAACAATCTATAACCAGAGATACTGTAAAATGAATTATAAGTGTTAATGATGTGCAATTCTCAAAACAGATTAATTAAATCAACAAGGAATCTACTGGTAAGGGTAGTAATTGAAGTAGGTAGGGAAAAGAAGATTAAAGACACAGAAACATCTGAAGGCATATCACACTAGTAAAGAGTCATTGAAGTCCAAGGGTACAGGGGTGTGTGTGTATATACGTACACAGGTGAGATGGTGTGTGTGTGTGTGTGTGTGTGTGTGTGTGTGTATATATATGAGTGAGTGAGTGTGAGTGAGTGAGTAAGTGAGAGAGAGAGAGAGAGAGAGAACGAACGAACACA
Organism: Mobula birostris; assembly: GCF_030028105.1. NCBI lineage: Eukaryota > Metazoa > Chordata > Chondrichthyes > Myliobatiformes > Myliobatidae > Mobula > Mobula birostris. The sequence goes on from NC_092384.1 coordinate 15,533,167, forward strand.
CTTGTGGGCTGTTAACAAATGACTTATTTCACTGTACGTTTCAATGTACATGCAATAAATAAACTTGAATCTGAACAAACAGCAAGGGATGAAATAACTGAGGAAGATCAAAGAAAAAGAATAAATCCAATGACACAGAGATTTGTTTTGATCATGACCAATGCCCTGTACCAACAATCACAAAGAAGTCTTTTGATTAAGCCGAATTCTAGAACAGTTAAATAATAGAGCTACAATAGGCAAGTCAAAAAAGATTCTTGAAAAAGATGCAAGAATCTTGTACCAGTTTGAATGTTTCCCTCTTTTTTCTACTTGGAACTTGTGAATTATTGGCTGGACCGGTACCATCTACCCAAACAGAAAATATTCAGAAGCATTAGAGTAGTAGGTGATTGATGCAAAATTAGGGAAGGCTGGACATTAAGTAATCAAAAATACAACTAAATGACAATCCATTAATCCTGGAATAGAAGCTGGAATCCATCCTGGAATGGCAAGTCTGTTTTGCCATTCAATTAGAACAGTGACTAATATTCCCACTTAGCTATGACATACAATTAATATCACCACCTCACTTCCCCCAATATCTATTATCCCAAATATCTTTCCCAGCAGTACATTTACCTCAGATTTAAAAACACCAATTGTTGAGGCATTCACAACTTTGGAAACTAGAATTTATATATCCATTATGAATGTTTAAAAATTATTTCCCAATTTCATTCTCAATTTGCCACACAAACATGATTCAATATTGAGGAATGTTAACAAGTTGAGCATGTTATCATAAACCATTATACCATTAAAGATATATACATTGATATAAAGAAAAGGTATAAAGAAATGGATAGCCTTCTAAGCAGATACATACGGTTTAAGGTTAATAATGTTCAAAATGTCTACAATAACTGCTAAGTCATTCATGGTCACTGCCGAGTCTATGGAAGTCTGTAATAAAAGAGATCACTGTTAGAACATACATCTGAATCCAGGTCAAAATATTAACTTCTCCAGAATACCTCACACCTGCAAGATCACATTGGTTTTATCATAAGTTTAGAACAGGAATAGCCTTGTGTCTGCTGAACTCAAAATCCTGAAGCAGTTTTATCAACAATATCAATCCAATTACAAATCAGAAGTTAGTTCCAACCGAAGGGCAGAGCTCAATCTCAGGACAATCTTTTGATATATGTTGCCATTAGAAATAATGATGATTCCCTGAAATAAAGTTCCACAGCCGAGATCTGTTAAGTATTGAACACATATTGTGCCATCCTTCACATTTACTATCTACAATGATTCAGTCAGTAGGGGATTAATCCAAACCTCTTCTAACACTGAACTAGGTAAAGTTAACCCAATCTCCATAGAATCATCTACCCATATTTTGCATTTTGTCAATTTTTACTTTTTCTGGACCTGGAAGTCATTGACAAATCCAGCACTTACTACCCACAAAGGTGGACGCGACCCACATTCTTAAACCACTGAAGTCCTCCCAGTGCCGTGGAGCAAGGTATTCTAACACACCACCTGCATGACAAAGGAACACTTACACATTCCCAAGTCAAGACAGTGTATGAATTAACGGGGGAAATTTGAACAACACCACTATTTGTTGAATTCATATGTGGAAATGGATTGTTTTCTGCTAATCATCATTACTTGTAGTATTACAGTGACGACCTTGAAAAGCCAGTTTGTTTTCTTCTTGGGTATGCAAGCCAGAAATTGCAGAAGACACCATCTTGTACAAGTTGTAGAATATTCATAATAAATTTGTACTTCCACTCTATTAATTATTCAGATTATGACATGAGAGTTGAATGGCTGGCTAACAACTTTCCCATCAAGTAAAATGTTGTCTCATTGGTTCAGCTCTATCTCATCCAAATAATAAAACTTGGCAGTTAAAGTATGTAAAGACGAGGAAATCTGCAGATGCTCGAATTTCAAGCAACACACATAAAAGTTGCTGGTGAATGCAGCAGGCCAAGCAGCATCTATAGGAAGAGGTACAGTCGACGTTTCGGGCCGAGACCCTTCGTCAGGACTAACTCAAAGAAGAGCTAGTAAGAGATTTGAAAGTGGGAGGGGGAGGGGGAGATCCGAAATGATAGGAGAAGACAGGAGGGGGAGGGATGGAGCCTAGAGCTGGACAGTTGATTGGCAAAAGGGACAGGAGGTCTAGGGAGAAAGAAAGGGGGGGGAACCCAGAGGATGGGCAAGGGGTATAGTGAGAGGGACAGAGGGAAAAAAAGGAGAGAGAGAAAAAAAAAGTGTGTATATAAATAAATAACGGATGGGGTACGAGGTGGAGGTGGAGCATTAGCGGAAGTTTGAGAAGTCAATGTTCGTGCCATCAGGTTGGAGGCTACCCAGACGGAATATACGGTGTCGTTCCTCCAACCTGAGTGTGGCCTCATCCTTACAGTAGAGGAGGCCGTGGATCGACATATCAAAATGGGAATGGGACGTGGAACTAAAATGCGTGGCCACTGGGAGATCCTGCTTTCTCTGGCAAAAGTTAAAGTACGTGTCCGTCTGTCTATGAAAAATTTTCCAATTTATTCCATCTCAAATCACAGTCATTCAAATGAAAAACAAAAACTGCACAGGTCGATCAAAAGCTTCAATCAAACAATATTCTTCCACATAGTATGATTTATGCCACTACCCTCACACTGCTAAATCTCAGTTAAGTGAAATCAAGATGAGAAAATGGAAAATTTGCTGATGTGTTAATTTCTATCGATAGTCACCGCACTGACCTTGATATCTCCAGTGCTCCAAACAGCCCTCACTGTGTCTAAATTCTTGAATCGACTTTTTAATACAACACACATAGTATCGTGTCCTTTCTGGATTTGGCTCACAGCATCTTCATCGGTCAAATCTGCCAATTTATTATTCTGGGACTGAAAAAAGTATACAGCACAAATCAAAATTTTACAAAAAGCCATTAGATTTGGCAAAATAAAAGAAAGCTCCAAAATACAAATGATTAAGCACAAGACAGCAAAAGACAAGAGTCAGCAGATGCTGGAAAACTGAAAGAAAAAAAAGCAAACTTATGGAGGTTCTGAATGATAGTCAACTGGCTATCTTGCCTCTGCTCACAGTACAGGTGAAGAGATTTGACCCGAAATCTCAAATGCCTATTTCCCTGCACAGAGAGTAGCTGACCTACTTAGTTTTAAGCAAGAGATATAGTTGGGATTAATAGGCACGTACTTGAGGAAATTACTGGCAATCTTTCACTGTATTTATAAATCAACCCAGATGGTGGATGGTAAACCCTATATCCAGGTTTGCTGATGACATAGAAAAGCGGCACTGCAAGTGTAGGTCAAAGAGATATTGACTATGTTAATGAGTAAAACGGCAAATTAATTTAGACAGGAATAAGAGAAGAACCCAACTAAGGAAAGAGATATCTTCTTAATTTATGAAAACCTGGAAACAAAGTATATCCAGAGATACTGATGTCCACTTTCCTAAGGCAATAAAATATAACAAAAATGGTGCAGAATGTAATTTAAAAGCTTCTAATGGAATGATGGTTTTTGCATCTAGATGACTAACATACAAGGTGATTAAAAAACTTTTTGCCAGAATGATACAAAATCCTGACTAGATCACACCTCAGGAAGGATATCTCAGATGAATCTGCTTTAAATCTTTGATCTAAAACATCAACTCTGGAAGTTGAAGAGATTTACCAGAATGTCACCTGGGTTTAATGACCAAATTATGACAGATATTACAAACTACGCTTGTATTCTTTGGAAATTAGAAATATGTCTAGACTTGATCAAAGTTTTCAATATATTAAGGGCTCTAACAGAACAAGTAAAGAAAATAGATGCACAAATAGAGCCTGGGATTAGGGCAGAGTTTTGAATTTGAGGAAGACCTTGTTTAAAAGAAATAAGGATACACTTGTCCAAATAGAATGACAGAACTTTATAATTCTTCTATTAAGAATAATTGATGCCACAACAAATGTTACTATTTACATCACAGATCAGCAATGAATAATTGATATTAATTTGTACCAGCACCTCTGGTTTTCTATCCACTGCTACCCTTCCTGCCAATTAGAAAGCAAGAAATAACAATTTTTTTTCTTTTTTTTTTAAGTTTAGTTGATTATCACCTCTCTTTTTTAGTTTAGTTGATTAACACTGTTTAGGTTATGTTTTTTGGGGGGGATATATTTTTATTTTTTTTCCTTTTTCATGATTTTTTTAAAGATATTTTTCCTTGTTTTATATTGTTCATCTGTATCCTGTATGATTGGGAGATTTAACATTCAAGTGTCAACTGGGCTTATATTTAACTATGTCAATTACAACAATGTATTCCCAATAACTTTGTATCAATATTATGCTATGTTTATTATTATGAAACTAATAAAAAGATTGAAGGGGGGGAGAGAGGCGGGGGAGAGAAAAAAAGAATGAAGGAAAAAAAATTCAAACACTACATCCCATCAGCTGCCATGGTGGTACAGCAAATAATTTATCCAAAAGATAAATAGCCCACTTACTGGGAGAAAATCTGCTGCCTTCAAACCGATGGGTTCATTTTTGGCAATTGGAATTATTGCTGCTTCAGGCCGGTTGTTGGGAGTGGAAGCTGCTGCTGGAGAAAAGTTCAGCTGATCTGCCTGAATAAGAACACATTCAATAGTCTAATAACCTCCATGTTATTCCTCACATCACAAATTACTTACTACAGAAGCTGAGAAGTCACAGGTTAAACAGTACATCAGCCACAGGATGCATCCAATGAAATAAATGGAGATCAAAATAGCAGCAGATACCTAGAAAAGACATTTTACAATAGAAAGCGTTAAAAGTCAAATTATTGATATTTAATGAAGTTTCACTAGAGATGGTACAAAACTTCACATCACCATTAAGAAAAAACTACTTTAAAGATTAAAAAAATGCCAGAGACTGATTAATTGACCTACTGATATTTTCACTGCTATTACAACAAAAAGGTTTGCATGTTGGCAGACCTGAAAATGATTGCATATTTTGATTCCTTAAATTTGATCCAATGTGTATACAAACATAAATTTGATCAGCTGTAATAGATCCATTTGCTGACTGGTGTCATATCATTCTTCTACCCTAACTGAAAGAAAATAGAGGACTTGCTCAATCAAAATACATTTCACAAAACCGCCCCAAAAATTAAAATTGACCTCTTTAATCCACTTGCCCAAAAATCTAAGCAGAATGTTTTTCACCTAAAATGATTTAAACTGAAATATAGAGAAGGATCAGAAAAAGGTTATGTCATGTTTCTTGCTGTGTGAGTCAACTTTTTAAAAAGGGCACAACAATGGTCATGCAGTCTGCCCACTCAGCTACGGAATCTACAAAAGCATTCCCTTATAATTCACCAAATTCCAATTTTCATTCTTTACAGTACCACACTTAATTTGTCTGGTTACAGCAATGTCTATAAAGAAAGGGCAAATCAAAACCCCAGTGAGCAACTCTTAATTCACATTGCAAACTGTTATTGATTTCATCAATACTTTGAAGAATTTTTTAAAAATTAAATTACTTGACATTTGGAAGATGCTGGACAGCACAATAAAGGGGATTTACTATCAAGAGATTTACTATCAAGTTTTCCAATTTAAAAAATCTTCACAATGGAGCTCACACTGGAATAAGAAGTAGGAGTAGGAGTAGGCCATTTGGCCCTTCGAGCCAGCTCCACCATTCAGTAAGATCAAAGCTGATCTGACCATGGATTCATCTCCATCTACCTGCCTTTTCCTCATAACCCTTAATTCCCCTACTATGTAAACATCTATCCAACCTTGTCTTAAGTATATTTATAGTGCCTCCACTGCTTCATTAGGCAGAGAATTTCACAAATTCACCACTCTTTAGGAAAAGCAGTTCTTCCTCATCTCAAACCTAAATCTACTCCCCCAAATCTTGAGGCTATGTCCCCCTAGTTCTACTCTCACCTATCAGTAGAAACAACTTTCCTGCCTCTATCTTATGTATCCCTTTCATAATTTTATGTTTCTACAAGATCTCTTCTCATTCTTCTGAATTCCAGCGAGTACAGTCCCAGGCGATTCAATCTCTCCTCATAGTCTAATCTCCTCATCTCTGGAATCAACCTGGTGAACCTCCTCTGCACCACCCCAAAGTCAGTATATTCTTCCTCAAGTCAGGAGACCAGGACTGCATGCTGTACTCCAGATGCAGCCTCACCTGTACCTTGTACAGTTGCAGCATAACCTCCCTGCTCTTAAATTCAATCCCTCTAGTAGTGAAGGCTAACATTCCATTTACCTTCTTGATAGCCTGCTGCACCTGCAAACCAACCGTTTGCGATTCACAGAACATAGAATAGTACAGCACAGTACAGGCCCTTCAGCCCACAATGTTGTGCCGACCGTCAAACCCTGCCTCCCATATAAGCCCCCACCTTAAGTTCCTCCATATACCTGTCTAGTAGTTTCTTAAACTTCACTGGTGTATCTGCCTCCACCACTGACTCAGGCAGTGCATTCCATGCACCAACCACTCTCTGAGTAAAAAACCTTCCTCTAATATCCCCCTTGAACTTCCCACCCCTTACCTTAAAGCCATGTCCTCTTGTATTGAGCAATGGTGCCCTGGGGAAGAGGCGCTGGCTATCCACTCTATCTATTCCTCTTATTATCTTATACACCTCTATCATGTCTCCTCTCATCCTCCTTCTCTCCAAAGAGTAAAGCCCTCCCTTAATCTCTGATCATAATGCATACTTTCTAAACCAGGCAGCATCCTGGTAAATCTCCTCTGTACTCTTTCCAGTGCTTCCACATCCTTCCTATAGTGAGGCGACCAGAACTGGACACAGTACTCCAAGTGTGGCCTAGCCAGAGTTTTATAGAGCTGCATCATTACATCGCGACTCTTAAACTCTATCCCTCGATTTATGAAAGGTAACACCCCATAAGCTTTCTTAACTACACTATCCACCTGTGGGGCAACTTTCAGGAATCTGTGGACATGTACCCTGAGATCCCTCTGCTCCTCCACACTACCAAGTATCCTGCCATTTACTTTGTACTCTGCCTTGGAGTTTGTCCTTCCAAAGTGTACCACCTCACACTTCTCCGGGTTGAACTCCATCTGCCACTTCTCAGCCCACTTCTGCATCCTATCAATGTCTCTCTGCAATCTTTGACAATCCTCTACACCATCTACAACACCACCAACCTTTGTGTTGTCTGCAAGCTTGTCAACCCACCCTTCTACCCCCACATCCAGGTCATTAATAAAAATCATGAAAAGTAGAGATCCCAGAACAGATCCTTGTGGGACACTACTAGTCACAATCCTCCAATCTGAATGTACTCCCTCCACCACCATCCTCTGCCTTCTGCAGGCAAGCCAATTCTGAAACAACACACATAAAAGTTGCTGGTGAACGCAGCAGGCCAGGCAGCATCTCTGGGAAGAGGTGCAGTCGACGTTTTAGGCCGAGACCCTTCGTCAGGACTAACTGAAAGAAGAGTGAGTAAAGGATTTGAAAGTTGGAGGGGGAGGGGGAGGGGGAGATCCAAAATGATAGCAGAAGACAGGAGGGGGAGCCAAGAGCTGGACAGGTGATAGGCAAGAGGGATACGAGAGGATCATGGGACAGGAGGTCCGGGAAGAAAGACAAGGAATCCATCTGGCCAAACTTCCCTGGATCCCATGCCTTGTAACTTTCTGAATAAGCCTACCGTGTGGAACCTTGTCAAATGTCTTACTAAAATCCATATAGATCACATCCACTGCACTACCCTCATCTATATGCCTTGTCACCTGCTCAAAGAACTCTATCAGGCTTGTTAGACACGATCTGCCCTTCACAAAGCCATGCTGACTGTCCTTGATCAGACCATGATTCTCTAAATGCCTATAGATCCTATCTCTGAGAATCTTTTCCAACAGCTTTCCCACCACAGACGTAAGGCTCACTGGTCTATAATTACCTGGACTATCCCTACTACCTTTTTTGAACAAAGGGACAACACTCGCCTCCCTCCAATCCTCCGGTACCATTCCCGTGGACAACAAGGACATAAAGATCCTAGCCAGAGGCTCAGCAATCTCTTCTCTCGCCTCGTGGAGAAGCCTGGGGAATATTCCGTCAGGTCCTGGGGACTTATCTGTCCTAATGTATTTTAACAACTCGAACACCTCCTCTCCCTTAATATCAACGTGCTCCAGAACATCAACCTCACTCATATTGTCCTCACCATCATCAAGTTCCCTCTCATTGGTGAATACCGAAGAGAAGTATTCATTGAGGACCTCGCTCACTTCCACAGCCTCCAGGCACATCTTCCCACCTTTATCTCTATTGGTTCTACCTTCACTCCTGTCCTTTTTTTTCTTCACATAATTGAAGAATGCCTTGGGGTTTTCCTTTACCCTACTCGCCAAGGCCTTCTCATGCCCCCTTCTTGCTCTTCTCAGCCCCTTCTTAAGCTCCTTTCTTGCTTCCCTATATTCCTCAATAGACCCATCTGATCCTTGCTTCCTAAACCTCATGTATGCTGCCTTCTTCCACCTGACTAGATTTTCCACCACAAGCACTCCCAAGTCCCTCTACACAGCAGCATGCTGCACTTTTTTACCATTTAAATAATAATCCAATTTTTCTTCCAAAGTGGATAACCTCGTATTTACCAATATTGTACTCCATCTGCCAGACCCTTATACCTGAGCAATTATGCAAGAATGTTGTTGGGAATTTGAGAAGACCCACTGTTGAAAAATCCTATAAACCACCTGTTTATTGAATGACTGACATCTTTTTAGAAAGACATCAGGAACTTATTGACCACTAAAATCAAACCAAAGCTGTATCAATACAATGTCAATGAGTAATCTCTTTACAGTGTTTAGTCAACAAAATATGAATAAAGGCTGCTATCAAAAGATTGCCCTGAATATTACAAGACGTCTTGTGTGACTGACCCGCTCCTAGAACAAAGGGAATAGATCAGGAACAGGACAAATTGCTCTGCCATTCAGGGCCTTAAATATTTGACCAACCTAATACCCTGCACCTTCGAATTTCCCTTGGCGTCCAAAAACCATCAAACTCAGGCATATATCTGATGAAATCAGGGGACAACGTCTCAATAAATGAAGATTGTGAACCTTTGGAATTTTTTGCTCCAGTGGTCACTCAGTTGATCAGTGTGTTTATAGCTAAGATCAATACATTTTTGAACTCTAAAGTAATGAAGGAATGAGGGTCTATCAGGAAAGTAGACTAGAAATTAAGGATCAGCCATGATCTTACTGAATGGAGAATGTTAAAGTATGTGCCAGGCCCGCCCCAATTTTTTCATTATGACACAATTTTAAACCCCAAATCCTCTGGCACATCTCGGAGAGAAAACTGTAACGAGGATCTCAAGCAGGTGCAGTAACAAATCCTAGACTTTTGACCTCTAGGGCTCTAAACTGATGACTACAGTTGAATTGGGCAAAGGAGTGAAATTATGCTGATGTTTAATGGTATCTAATAGTAACCAAAAACAAATTTGACTGTGTATACCATAGTTAGGACTGCTTTAACTGAGAAAGAGTATAATTCATTCACAAACTGATTTGAATCCAGCAGCAGATGACTGGGCCTCTATTAACTTCCCAATTCAGTGGATAAATGGGGCAAGTAGTGCAAGGCTAATCCAAACACAAAAGGAGATGCAAAATCTCGTAGTTGATTTGTTTTGAAAAACTGAATAGAATGTATGAACCCTGTATACGTACCAGATTTTGGAACTATTGAATGTATAGACTAGAGAAGTTATTTAATGATTTATGATCAAGGTCTTTCAAACAGCATTACAGACCTGTAATCTCTTTACTGTGGTAGTGTGCATCTCTGTTGGAGGAGTCACTTTGTCAGATTCCTTTACTGAAATGGTATCTACACAGAAAAAATCCATCATGCAGTGTGAACAAAACATACACAAAGAAGAGCACTTAACAGCAACATCACTGACCATGAATTAAACAATATTTGAAACTACATACAAGGTAATTACCAAAAGATATTGCCATTTGTAGACGTTTGATTATTTAGTATCCTCTCAGAATAAAAAAAAAACTGGAAAAGTTTGAAAGAAAGAGACAACAAAAGGTGTTCAATCTTTTAACTGGAAGGGGAGAAGAAAAACATTACTTCATAAAATTTGAGAATCCACTCCATATGGTTAAACATCAAAAACAAAGGAACAAGGACAATGCGAATGGAAACAATAGCTTGCAGTTAAGATCAATTACGTAGTAAGCTGCCATCTAGTGTGCACATGGAAACATGTTCAACACATCATAGAAACTGGGATAATAATTAAAAAGGCTACAACTCTGCCCAATGCTAGAGAAAAAAAATGATGAAACTCACACAACACCTATAGACCACAAACACAAAAATTTTCCAAAACGGACCTACCATCTTCTGGTGGAGCAGGGAATGGATCAGATCGCCGAGGTGGAGTTCGAGCTGTCAGAAAAACACCAAGGCGGCAACAATATTTCACAATATACTTACAAACACTTTGCTTTAAATTTAACAAAATAACTGTTTATATCCTGTTAAAAGGATTTTATAATTAGCACATTTAAAAGTTTTTGTATATAATTTGGTACAACGGTATGCCACTGAATTTGATACTGCAGCTACATAATATTTGAGGTCCCATAACTCTGGGTTCTCCATATGCTGCCTAGAGAATGCCGATTCAATAATGCAAGCACAATTCAAAGGTAGTTTGATACAATTAATCTCATTTTGACTGCAATTATCAATGACAAGATGGGATTCACAATCTACTTCATTATGATTTTGCACCTCACGGTCTACTTGCACTGCACTTGCTCTGTAGCTATTGCACTTCATTCTGCATTCTGTTATTGTTTTACCTTGCTCTATCTCAATGCAGTGTGTACTAATTTGATTGTATGAACAGTAATGCGAGACAAGCTTGTCACTGTACCTTGATGAACCAGGGACATAAGCACATGGTTGCCATATGGTGGAAATAGAGAATATTAGAACATAGAACAGACACTTTGGCCCACAACGCTTGTGCCAGCCAGGATATCAAATTAAGCTAATTCCATCTGCCTGCATCCTTCCATTCCCTGCACGTTAATATGCCTGTGCAGACGCCTCTTAAACTGTATTATCATATCTGCTTCCACCATCGCCCCAGCAGTGCACCTCAGGCAAAAATCTCACCCCACACAACGTCATTTAAGATTGTGTTCTTTATCATTGTTTAAAGTGCACTACAATTTAAATCAATTACCTAAATTCATAAGAAGTGTCAAAAGTAAGAATGTTTGTACTTCCAAGAGACTGTCTTCAATGTACACAAATCCAATCTTTCATTTTCAAAGAAACTGATAAATTAATAAATGTCATCAAACATCATTTGATTTTAATTGCATGTTAATTGCATCTCACACTTTGAAGGAGACACTTCAGAAATTATTTCTATGAAGAACACTTTCTACAAATACTCAAATACCAGAAAGCAATTATTCACCAAAATGCTTTCAATGACTTTCATAAAATCCTTTACATTTAAACATGATCAACAGGCTTGGATGGAGTGACATTTGTAAACTGTGTCCAATATAAATGCAAGAGCATTGAGAATCGATTCCTCTATCAGTAAACAGACGGAACTAGTCGAGAAGGTGCAACAATGGACCTCCTTCTGACAAATGAGGTAGGGCAAGTGCCAGAAGTGTCAGTCAGTGAGTAATCTGAGTTCCAATAAACAAAATTCTATTTGTTGTAAAACAGTTTGGAGAAGGATACAACCAGTTCACAGGTTAAGGTCCTGAAATGAGGCAGAGTAAATTTAGGAGGGATTTAGCAGGATCTTGCAGTGAGTAAATGGGTTAAGTTCTTTGTAGGGAAAAGTGTATCTGTCATGTGGGAGGCCTTTAAAAATGTGATGTTAAGAGGTCAAGGCCTACATGTTCCTGTTAGAGTGAAGGGCAAGACGGTCAGGCTTCAGGAACACTGGTTGATGAGCCTCCAATTAAGAAAAAGAGGGAGGCATACACTGCTCAGAAACAATTACGAATTGGTGTATCTCTTGATGACTAGAAATGTAGGAGTGCACTTAAGAGAGATGTCAGGAGGGAAAAAGGAGGATATGGGAATACTCTAGCAGGTAAGACAACGTATAATGCCAAGAAGTAATCTATAGGTATATTAAAAGGGTGGCTCGGGAGAGAATAAAAGACCAGCATTGTCACCTGTACGTGGAACGAAAGGAAATCAATGACACAAGAGATTCTGCAGATGCTGAAAATCCAGAGCAACACACACACAAAATGCTGGAGGAACTCAGTAGCTTAGACATGTCTATGGAAGGAAATGAACAGTCGCTGTTTTGATCTTTAATAAAGATTTCTCTTCAGTGTTTACTGTAGAGAAAACGATACAAGCAAAGAAAATAGGGGAAATGAGTAGTGTTGTCTCGGACTGCATATGAATTAACGATAGGAGGTACTGAAGGCTTTAAAGTCCAAGGTCTGACTTTATGGGAAGGTACAGAAGAAATAACAGAGGCCTTTGCAGATATTTTTGCTTAATTTCTGGCCACAGGTGAGGGTCCAGAGGACTGCAGAGTAGCTAATGTGGTAGCATTGTTTTAAAAAAAAGCAAGAACAAACTAGGAAACAACAGGCCAGTGAGCCCAACAATGGCAAATTGCTGAGACAGGATCCACCAACATTTGGAAAGACAGGGCCTGATTCAGGACAGTCAGCACTGCTTTGTACGTGGAAAGTTACATCTGACAAAATTCTTGGAGTACTGTGCTGTACTATTCTATGTTCTATGTTCTATAACAAGGTGCATAGATGAGGGTGGAGGAATGGATGTTGTCCATACGAACTTTAGCAAGGCCTTTGACAATGTCCTCACAGCAAGATGTCTGTAATATTAAGTTGCATGGAGTCTAGGGATGGATAGTAAATTAGATTCATAATTGGTTCAGTGATGCAAAGCAGAGGGTGACAGTTGATGCTTGTTTCTTGGACTGGAGGCCCATGATTCATAATGTGCCTCAGGGATTGGTGTTGGGGCCTATGTTGTTTGCAATTCATATGAGCAATTTGGATGCAAGATGTGGTTAGTAACTCTGCCGATGATACAGGTCGACCTTCACTAATCCGGCACCACTGGGACCTGAGGAGTGCCAGATTTGTGAAAATGCCGAATTACGGAAGGATCACATTAAGCATATTCAGTGCCGGATTATCAGAGGAACCAGATTACAGGTAGTCAGATTAGTGAAGGTCAACCTGTACTAAAATAGGTGGTGGTATAGGTAGTGTTCAAGATTAGGAAAAATTACAGGAAGACTGTTCAGCTGAGGATTGACAAAAGGCTTTCAATCCCGATAAATGTGAGTAATTACATTTTGGGAGATAAATGAGGGCAAGTTCAAAGTAAATTATCAAAGGACACATGTCACCATATACTACCTTGAGATTTGTTTTCTAGGAGGCATTTACAGGAAAATAAACTACAATAGAATTTATGAAAAACTGTAAGTAACAAAAGACTGAGAAAAACTAATGTGCAAAAGACAAATTGTGAAAATAATAAAGTAAATAAATACTAAGTTGTAGAATTCTTGAAAGTGAGTCTGTAGGTTGAGTGAATTTATCCAAGCTGGTTCAGGAACCTGATGATTGCTCGTGAACCTGGGGGTATGGGACCCAAATATCCTAAACCTCCTAGCTGATGGTAGTAGCAAGAAGAGAGCATTGTCTGCATGATGGGGATACTTAATGATGGAACCTGCTTTCTTGTAGCAGCACACCTTGGAAATGTGCTCAGCAATGGGGAAAGCTTTTCCTGTGATGGACTGGGCTGAATCCACACTTTCTGCAGACTTTTCTATTCCTGAACATTGGTGTTTTCATACCAGGCCGTGATGCAACCATTCAGGATACTCTCCACTGTGCATCTATAGAGGTTTGACAAATGTAGGTTCCCTACAGACAGAAACAGGTGAATTGATTATGGGGAACAAGGACATGGCAGACCAATTGAATAACTACTTTGGTTCTGTCTTCACTAAGGAGGACATAAATAATCTTCCAGAAATAGTAGGGGACAGAGGGTCTAGTGAGATGGAGGAACTGAGGGAAATACATGTTAGTAGGGAAGTGGTGTTAGATAAATTGAAGGGATTAAAGGCAGGTAAATCCCCAGGGCCAGATGGTCTGCATCCCAGAGTGCTTAAGGAAGTAGCCCAAGAAATAGTGGATGCATTAGCAATAATTTTTCAAATCTCTTTAGATTCTCGACTAGTTCCTGAGGATTGGAGGGTGGCTAATGTAACCCCGCTTTTTAAAAAAGGAGGGAGAGAGAAACCAGGGAATTATAGACTGGTTAGCCTAATATCAGTGGTGGGGAAAATGCTAGAGTCAGTTATCAAAGATGTGATAACAGCATATTTGGAAAGCAGTGAAATCATCGGACAAAGTCAGCAAGGATTTGTGAAAGGAAAATCATGTCTGACGAATCTCATAGAATTTTTTGAGGTTGTAACTAGTAGAGTGGATAGGGGAGAACCAGTGGATGTGGTATATTTGGATTTTCAAAAGGCTTTTGACAAGGTCCCACACAGGAGATTAGTGTGCAAACTTAAAGCACACGGTATTGGGGGTAAGGTATTGATGTGGTTAGAGAATTGGTTGGCAGACAGGAAACAAAGAGTGGGAATAAACGGGACCTTTTCAGAATGGCAGGCAGTGACTAGTGTGGTACCGCAAGGCTCAGTGCTGAGACCCCAGTGTTTACAATATATATTAATGACTTAGATGAGGGAATTAAATGCAGCATCTCCAAGTTTGCGGATGACACGAAGCTGGGCGGCAGTGTTAGCTGTGAGGAGGATGCTAAGAGGATGCAGGGTGACTTAGATAGGTTAGGTGAGTGGGCAAATTCATGGCAGATGCAATTTAATGTGAATAAATGTGAGGTTATCCACTTTGGTGGCAAAAACAGGAAAACAGATTATTATCTGAATGGTGGCCGATTAGGAAAAGGGGAGGTGCCACGAGACCTGGGCATCATTATACACCAGTCATTGAAAGTGGGCATGCAGGTACAGCAGGCGGTGAAAAGGGCAAATGGTATGCTGGCATTCATAGCAAGAGGATTCGAGTACAGGAGCAGGGAGGTACTACTGCAGTTGTACAAGGCCTTGGTGAGACCACACCTGGAGTATTGTGTGCAGTTTTGGTCCCCTAATCTGAGGAAACACATTCTTGCCATAGAGGGAGTACAAAGAAGGTTCACCAGATTGATGGCAGGACTTTCATATGATGAAAGACTGGATCGACTAGGCTTATACTCTCTGGAATTTAGAAGATTGAGGGGGGGGATCTCATTGAAACGTATAAAAACCTAAAGGGATTGGACAGGCTGGATGCAGGACGATTGTTCCCGATGTGGGGTAAGTCCAGAACGAGGGGTCATAGTTTGAGGATAAAGGGGAAGCCTTTTAGGACCGAGATTAGGAAAAACTTCTTTACAAAGAGAGTGGTGAATCTATGGAATTCTCTGACACAGGAAACAGTTGAGGCCAGTTCATTGGCTGTATTTAAGAGGGAGTTAGATATGGCCCTTGTGGCTAAAGGGATCAGGGGTATGGAGGGAAGGCTGGTACAGGGTTCTAAGTTGGATGATCAGCCATGATCATACTGAATGGCGGTGCAGGCTCTAAGGGCCAAATAGCCTACTCCTGCACCTATTTTCTATGCTTGATAAAGTTTTAGATGGCATGCCATATCTACGCAAAGTTCTAAGAAAGTAGAGGTGTTGTTGTGCCTTCTTTATGATGGCACATACGCGCTGCCCTAGGACAGATTCTCTAATATGCTACCAACAGGGAATTTAAAAGTTACTGACATCCTCCACCTCGGATCCCCTATTGAGGAACATGGAACTCCTGTAATCAATAATCAGCTCTTTGATTTTGCTGGCATTGAGTGAGAAGTTATTGTTAATGTACCACTCATACAAAATTTCAATCTCCCTCCGAGACAAATAAAATTTATGCAGTGAAAGGTAGAGCTGTGGGGAGTGTCATGGAACACAGGACCCAGGAGTGCAAGTGCATAGCTCGCTAAACAGGGTGTCACAGGTAGATAAGAAAGTGAAGGTGTTGTTTGGTATGCTGGCCTTCATCAGTTAGGCTATTGAGTATCAGAATTGGGAAGATATATTGCAGTTATAAAGGGCATCGGTGAGGACACACTTGGAGCATTGTGTACCGGTCTGGTCAACCTGTTAAAGGATAGATATTTTTAAATTAGAAAACACTGCAGAAAAGATTTACCAGGATGCTGCCTGGGCTTGGGGTTCTAAATTACAAAGAAGGGTAACACAGACTAAGGCTTTAATCCCCAGAACATAGGAGATTGGGGGGGGGGGGTATTCTGATAGAGATATAGAAATCATGAGGGCATAGACAGGCTGAAAGCACATAGTCTTTTCCCCAGGGAAGAAATGCCTAAAATAAGAAGGCATAGGTTTAAAATCAGAGTGAGAGATTTAAAAGGGACATAAACAGAAATAGTGGTTGAGGCAGGCACATTAACAATACTTAAAAACTATCTAGGTAAGTACATGAATAGGAGAGCTTTAAAGGGTTACAGGTCAAAGGAGAGCAGATGGGACGAGCTTGCTAAGTAACACAGGATGAGCTTTTTTTCATGCTGTAGGCTCTATGCAGAAATATAAAGAGATGTGGTTTGCTGACCAATGGCATTGTGTGGCTGAAAGATCTCCTTGTATTCCTCTGGGTTTCGGATCTCTGCAGTCGACTCCTTGTCGTCCTTCTCCTCTTCTGCACCAGGGTTTCTTCCTTCATTCTCCAGCTCTTCTTTCACTTTGCTACCAAGAGAGAAAAAAAAAATGCATTTGGAAAGAGTAAATCAGAATAATTACAGTAGATGATCTCGATCAATCAACTTCATCCATAACATCTGGTACACTCCATGTGAAAACCCTTTACAGTGGTTCACAGGAGGAACACAAGTAAAGCCAGTGCTGAGGCATGGAAAGGTATTCATGGCAAAAGCTTAGTCAAAGAGACAGTTTTAAGGAGGAAGAACGGATATGGGCTGAAATTCTGCAGTAAGGGTTTGGCACAAATTATGGTCCTGAAAAATGGATTAATTTAGATATGAGCAGTTGACCAGATCTGTAGCAACAGAGACACGTCAAAGGAGCTTCAGGGTTGGAATATGTCATCTTCCTGTTTCTGTGCTGTACTTCCTTACGACTCTAAAGTTGCTGACCCGCTCGACCTCTGATCTTCCTGAGGACTGGCTCACGGACCGCTTGTTTCCTCCTCCTGAAATCAATAACCAGCTCTTTGGTCTTGCTGACATTGAGTGAGATGTTGTTGTTATGGCACCACTCAGCCAGATTTTCAATCTCTCTCCTATATGTTGATTTGTCTCCACCTTTGATTCTGCCTATGACAGTCTTGTCGTCAGCAAACTTGAATATGGCATAGGAGCTGCACTTAGCCACACAGTCACAAGTGTAAAGTGATTAGAGTAGGGGGCTAAGCACACAACCTTGTGGTGTTCCTGTGCTGATAGAGATCGTGGAGATGTTGTTGCCAATCTGAACTCACTGAGGTCTGCAAGTGAGGAAATCAAAGGTCCAATTGCACAAGGAGGTATTGAGACCAAGGTCTTGAGACTTATTGATTAGTTTTGAGGGGATGATGGTTTTGAATGCTGAGCTGTAGTTGATAAAGAGCATCCCTATGTACACACCTTTGCTGTCTAGATCTTCCAGGGTTGAGTGAAGATCCATTGAAATGGCATCTGCTGTGGACCTGTTGCTCCAGTAGGCATATTGGAGGGGATCCAAGTCACTTCTCAGGCTGAGGTTGATGTTTCATCTCCAACCTCTCAAAGCACTTCATCACAGTAGATGCAAGTACAACTGGACAAGTCTTTGAGGCAGGTTACCACATTCTTCTTAGGCACCCATTTAATTGAAGCCTGCTTGAAGCCGGTGGGTACCTCAGACTGCCGAAGTGAGAGGTTAAAGATCTCAGTGAACAGTCCAGCCAGTTGATCAGCACAGGATTTTAGTAACTGCCCAAATAACCCTACTGGGTCAGATACCTTTTGTGGGTTCACCCTCCTGAAGGCTGCTCATACGTCAGGTTTGGAAACTGAAATCACTGGATCATTAGGGACTTTGGGAGTTCGTGATGGTTCCTCTATGCTTTGACAGTCAAAGTGAGCATAGAAGCCATTGAGCTCTTCTGGAAGAGAAGCCCTTTTGTCACCTATGTCGCTTGATTTAACTTTATAAGAGGTGATGGTATTCAAACCCTGTCTCAATCGTCCAGCATCCTTCGTTGATTCAAGTTTGGTCCAGAATTAACACTAAACCTGCGAGTTGGTTTTCCAGAGATTATACCTGGACCTCTGGTAACTTTCTTGGTTACCATACTTGAATGCCTCTGATCTGGCCCTCAGCAGATTGCAGATCTCATGGTTCATCTAGAGATTCTGGTTGGGGAAGACTCCGAATGATTTTGTGGGGATACACTCATCTTTAACTGTTTTAGTAAAGTCCATGACAACCATGGTGTATTCATTTAGATCTACAGATGAGTCCCTGAATATGACCCAGTCCACGGACTCAAAGCAATCCCTTACCCGTTCCTCTACCTCCCGCGACCACCTCTTTATTGTCCTAATCTTTGGAGCTTTGCTCTTTAGCCTCTGCCTGGATGCAGGTAGAATAACATCCAAGTGATCTGATTTACCAAAATGCAGTCTGGACATGGCACAGTAGGCATTCTTTATCTTAGTATAACAGTGGTCTAGTGTGTTGAGACCTCTGGTCTACAGGTTATACATTGATGGTAGTTAAGCAGGACTTTCCTCAAGCAAGCCTGGTTGAAGACCCCAACTATGATTTGAAATGCTTCAGAGTGAACTGTTACTTGTTTGGAGACAGCATCACGCAGTATCTCAAGTGCTTGATCATATTTGGCCGCTGATGGTATGTAAACTACCGTCAGGATTATGAAGGAGAACTCTATCGGTAAATAGAACAGATGGCACTTGGCAATTCAAGTTGGGGGAGAAAAACACAAGTTTGACAAAACTGCTACATCAGAGCACCATCAAGAGTTTATTATGAAACACACACTTCCACCTTTTACTTGGGGATATTTGTTGATGATTCAGAATGATCCAGTCCATTCCCAACTCCTCAGCAAGTAAAGCAATCCAGAGATAAAGATAAATGGCAAATAATATTTGTGGCACAGAAGAGGCAAGTAAAGAAACCCCGGGTCTTCCCAATAACAATAACAGCATTGCATGGGGGCTAGATCCCCCCCAGCACAAATGGGCCATTCTAGCATCTGCAATGACAACTCAATTTCTGAAGTCTGCTGCTGATTAGTGTACAGAATAGTCCTCTCTCTTAAAATTGCAAGCCTAGTTCCCATAAGTGTTCTGGCAGTTTACTTGGACATATCGGAATCAGAATCAGGTTTATTATCACCGGCATGTGACATGAAATTTGTTAACTTAGCAGCAGCAGTTCAATGCAACACATAATCTAGCAGAGAGGAAAAAAATAATAATGATAATAAATAAAACAAAATAATAAATAAACAAGTAAATCAATTACGTAAATGACAGGAATTCTGCAGATGCTGGAAATTCAAGCAACACACATAAAAGTTGCTGGTGAAGGCAGCAGGCCAGGCAGCATCTGTAGGAAGAGGCGCAGTCGACGTTTCAGGCCGAGACCCTTCGTCAGGACTAACTGAGGGAAGAGTGAGTAAGGGATTTGAAAGTTGGAGGGGGAGGGGGAGATCCAAAATGATAGGGGAAGACAGGAGGGGGAGGGATGGAGCCAAGAGCTGGACAGGTGATAGGCAAAAGGGATACGAGAGGATCATGGGACAGGAGGTCCGGGAAGAAAGACGGGGGGGGGGGGGAACCCAGAGGATGGGCAAAGGGTATAGTCAGAGGGACAGAGGGAGAAAAAGGAGAGTGAGAGAAAGAATGTGTGTATAAAAATAAGAAACAGATGGGGTACAAGGGGGAGGTGGGGCCTTAGCAGAAGTTAGAGAAGTCGATGTTCATGCCATCAAGTTGGAGGATGGAATATAAGGTGTTGTTCCTCCAACCTGAGTGTGGCTTCACCTTTACAGTAGAGGAGGCCGTGGATAGACATGTCAGAATGGGAATGGGATGTGGAATTAAAATGTGTGGCCACTGGGAGATCCTGCTTTCTCTGGTGGACAGAGCGTAGGTGTTCAGCAAAGCGGTCTCCCAGTCTGCGTCGGGTCTCGCCAATATATAAAAGGCCACATCGGGAGCACCGGATGCAGTATATCACCACAGCCGACTCACAGGTGAAGTGTTGCCTCACCTGGAAGGACCGTTTGGGGCCCTGAATGGTGGTAAGGGTATGTGTAGCACTTGTTCCACTTACACGCTTACACGGATAAGTGCCAGGAGGGAGATCAGTGGGGAGGGATGGGGGGGACGAATGGACAAGGGAGTTGCGTAGGGAGCGATCCCTGCGGAATGCGGGGGGGGGGGGGAGATGTGCTTCGTGGTGGGATCCCATTGGAGGTGGCGGAAGTTACGGAGAATAATATGTTGGACCCGGAGGCTGCTGGGGTGGTAGGTGAGGTCCAGGGGAACCCTATTCCTAGTGGGGTGGCGGGAGGATGGAGTGAGAGCAGATGTACGTGAAATGGGGGAGATCAATTACGTATATTGAATAGATTTTTTAAAAACGTGAAAAAACAGAAATACTGTATATTTAAAAAAAAGTGAGGTACTGTCCAAAGCTTCAATGTCCATTTAGGAATCGGATGGCAGAGGGAAAAGAAGCTGTTCCTGAATTGCTGAGTGTGTGCCTTCAGGCTTCTGTAACTCCTACCTGATGGTAACAATGAGAAAAGGGCATGCCCTGGGTGCTGGAGGTCCTTAATCATGGATGCTGCCTTTCTGAGACACTGCTCCCTAAAGATGTCCTGGGTACTTTGTAGGCGAGTACCCAGGATGGAGATGACTAGATTTACCACCTTCTAAAGCTTCTTTCAGTCCTGTGCAAAAGTTCCCTACGAACCGCCCCCAAAAAAGTAGTGAACAGTAATTGAGCAAGATATACGTCATGCAGCTGTTCAAATATGATCATGTCTGATCTATGCTGGCCTCAACTCCTCTGCTATGCACTTCTCCATGCCTTTCCATTCCCTGCTATTAATATTTATCCACCTCCACTTTGTTTCTAGTAATCCAGCTTCCACCACCAGGACTACATTAGTCCTTCCTGCAATAAATTTTTCTCCATGAGATACCAAGCGATTTCACAATCTGCATTTCTGTCACAATAATAGATAGCTGCACACGCTAATATGTGATTTTAAAAAATAACTGCTCACAACAAAAGCCAAACAAGAAAGTACAAAACGGTTAATCATCTTTGAATGTATGAGTGGACAATTTATCTCCAATTTAGTAAGTTCCCACCATTACTGTAGCTTGTTTACAGGAAATTCCGTTCATTCTGATGAAGAATGAATGCAAAGGATACTGCAATCCAGAAGTATCCTGAGTGTATGCTGCGGTCCTGGATTTCAAAGATAGCTGAAATTCTACAACCTCAATTATTTTTGGGGAAAAAAGGGTATCATGGTATTAGTACAGGAAAGTGGTGCAGGACTAAAAGATCAAGATTATCTTACCAAATGGCACAATACTCCTCCTTTTATTTCTATGATCATATGTTCTAGTCAAGCCATCCAGTATAACAATGAAGCAACACCTGCTCGATGACCATCCGTTCTGATCAGACTACTTCCTGTCTGCTATACAGTTTCCACCACCCAATGTGACAGCACTGGAGCACTATCACTAACAAGTTTGTCTCTAAGTCATACATGATTAACCTAACAGCAGTGTGCCAGTGATGGCCAAATGTGAATTTAGAGGTATAGAACAAATTAAAATCCATTAAACGTGTTTCACTGTTACAAATGACCAGTTCAAAACTAAGAATAGGAACTTTAGACAGAGAGAAAAAAAACTCTCATTTTAATGGAGGGCTGTGAAGCTGTTGATTCATGGGTAACACTGTCTATGTTAATAATTAAAGCAGATCAAAGAATGATTCAAATAAATAGTTTAGGAAACTATGACACAAAAATTGGACAGGTACAAGAAATTAAAGACTCCTGTTCCTCTGTGAATAAACAGAAGCACTCACTTATTGCCCTAAACTGGCTTTCTCTATGCTACAAATTCCTAAGAATATAGAACAGTACAGGCACAATGTGTGCCAACTTATACAAACCTACTCCACAATTAATCCATCCCGTTGCTCCTATACAGCTCATAAACCTTATTTTTCTTACATCCATGTGTCTATCCAAGAGACATTTAACTGTCCCTATTGAATCAACCTCTAACACCACCCCCAGCTGCGCATTCCAGGCATCTACACCCGTGTCAATAACCTGCCTCTGACATTTCCCTTAAACTTTCCTCCCCTTACCTTTAAGAAATGTAATTCTAAGGGAAATGGTAAAGCATTATTCAACCCCATTCCAGATGAGCCACATTGTAACCTGCCAACATAAAGAAGCAGTTACAATTATGTTTTATCTGAAACTTTACAACTTCCAAAGTGCTTATTCCTTGCAAAGGATAGGGACTATAAAGGGAATTTTAAACTTATTCAAAGTAACCATCTTATTCACCTTCACCGTTAAAAGTGTTTCTTTTGATCATGGCACTTGGACAAACTTAAACCAATGCCCACACAGAAACAGCAAATAAACTAATAAAGCAAAACAAAAAGCAATGCCTAGAGTTGAACAACATCGATGAAAGGATTTGGAGATCTGGATTCCCCTTGGATTAATAATATAGAACATACTTTACCTTTGAGGTCTGCTGCATGTGGTTAAGGGCCGCTCATAGTTGCGTCTGAGTGCAGCTCCTTTCATTTCTGATAGATTGAAGAGTTTTTCATCTTCAATTGTGCCCTGGACAATTGAACCAGTCTTCTTCACTCTATTCAGATCCACCACAAATGTTGAGACTGTCACCTGACTGAATGAAGCTCCGATCTATTATGTAAACAAATCACAAAGATATGAAACAGAAGCTGAGGTAAAGAGTAAAGAACGCTTACCTTTTACATTAAAGATTACAGCAGTTGCTCAGGCAAACTTATATTATTTCACATACTACTATTGTAATGTGCAATTTTGCTAATCATTTAAAAAGGCTATTTAATAACCATTTATTTCAATTAACAACCTAAAGTACCATTACCAAGAACATGATAATCCACCGTATTGAATCAGATCTCAGTTCAATCCATTCAATTCAAAGCTTCAAGCCAAAATACAGATCACCCCTTTACAATACTACACAAATAGGAAACACAAGGTTTCCTGACAACTCAACAACAGTGCAGTTTAGTTCCAGTTCTGATTATTAAACTGCAAGAACATTAGTAGGAAATT
Source organism: Mobula birostris (assembly GCF_030028105.1). Taxonomy (NCBI): domain Eukaryota; kingdom Metazoa; phylum Chordata; class Chondrichthyes; order Myliobatiformes; family Myliobatidae; genus Mobula; species Mobula birostris. The sequence goes on from NC_092384.1 coordinate 15,556,796, forward strand.
AATTTTAAAATTGTTAATCTTTGGCACAATGTCAAACTCATGTTTTACATTTCTATAGAACCACCAAAACAACTATTCTGCTAAATCATTATGATTCATGAAGAAAAAGTACAATAACAGAAACAATTATAGTTATAGAGAAAGGTTGAATAGGTGACGACTTGATTCCCTTGGGTGCAAAAGGATGAGGGGAGATTTGATAGAGGCATAAAAAATTATGAGGAGCATAGATATGTAAGCAGGTTTTTTTTCCCCACTGAGGTTGGGTCAAAATTTGGGTGTAAGGAGAAATGTTTAAGGGGAACATGAGGAGAAACTTCTTCACTCAGAGTTTGGTGAGTCTGTGGAACAAGCTGTCAAGAGAGTAGTGGATGCAGGCTCAATTGCAATATTTAAGAGAAGTTTGGACAAGTACATGGATGGGAGGGGTATGCAGGGTTATGGTCTAGGTGCAGGTCTTTGAGACTAGCAGAGACTAGGTGGGTGTGTTTCTGTGCTATAGTGTTCTATAACTCTAGACACCCTGTTGCTAATCATAACCATTCTCTTTTAATGGAGTTATCAAAAACTACAAACAACACAAATCATCTGGGGACCTTTCTTACTCGTGTGATATCAGGAACTCATATCCAAGGAATTGTACAGTAATGATGAGCTACATTGGGTCATGACTGCTGAACATGATCTAAAAGCTCAATTCTTCCAAAAAAAAAAAAAATTGTCATCTTTTGGAGCAGCAACCCTGCAGCAGATATGCTGATAATCTGCATTTCTCTCTTCAACAAGGTGAAATAGGATAAAGGAATAAGGGATTATTTCCAAAAGCAATAGGAAAATAACTGACACCACAAATAAATTTCATTTCGCTCGCACACACCTTGCTTTTCTTCTTCCACATAATTTGATCCAACAGTTTTATAAATGGAGGCCATCAGTATCAGAATAAACATCTTCCAATGATTAATTTCTATTCACAGTTCATTTCATTGCAATCTAAAGCATCTCTGAATCTTTTGCAACATCAATACTACATTTTATAGACAGTGATCTGAAAAATATTAAATGAACCTCAGATATCTCAGTACTGAGTGAATTATTCTGAATAAGTACAAACAAACAGTTGCAATTTGTAAAACAAACTCTCAGAGAGACAAGACGAGTGAACAGTGAACTTATTTTAAGTGGTATTAATAAGAATTTTGGTCAGGACATTAGGGAATTTCCACAGAAAACCATAAAGAGAAAAATCATACTATAGGTCTGACAAACATGTATTACATAGAAATAGAAAAAGAAAATGCTGGAAATAGTCCTGTCAAGCATCAGTGAAGAGATACTTTTCAAAATGATAACCTTCCGTAAGAAATTGATCAAAGTTCACCTACTCTCTCCATTGATGGTGCCTTGATCAAGATTCTCTGTTTCTTTTTCACACTACCAGCATCAACAGTATTTTGCTAAAATGAACGTATATATCAGAATCAGATTTATTGTCACTGACATGTGTCGTGATATTTGTTGTTTTGTCAGTATTAATCCTTATAGCATTCATCTGTTACGTTAATCTCTTTTGCTTAGCAGTGCAAAATTCTCTTGGTGTATTAACTCCACATAACTAAGGTGTACAGCATTTTAATTACTATATGAAATTCTATTACTTGACTGGACTCATCCTAACTGTTCATCTTATACTGTTCAACACCCATAATTGTACAGGACATACCAACTGATTGGAACAGATGGCAAGGTCTGCTGCTCTGCCCCAATTAACAGGAAGTACATCAAAACAACGTGGAGGTTCCCATCCATATACATGCAATGAATCCTGAGATCCGCTGTATAGACAGCAACCATCTGGATTGAACAAAATACACCTGAAACAGATAGAGAATGGGAAAAGTATCAACAGTTTTGTCAATGGCAAAATCATTTCAAAATAACTAGCTACTGCACAGTTAGAGCGATTTCATGATAGAACAGTATAGCATTGAAATGGCCATTCAGACCAAAACATCATGCCAATCTTGATGCCAAATTATACTAAATGTTCTCCTCTTATGTTAGCACCCATATTCCTCCACATTCTCACGTCAAATTAAAAACCTCTTAAATGCCACCAAACTGCCTGCTTCCAGTACTACACCTGGTATCTTATTTCAGGTCCTTATCTATCTCTGTATAAAACCTTTCCCCTCATGTTGCTTTCAACTCCCCCCTTCCCAAAAACTGCAAAGCATGTCCTCTGGTGTTAAGACACTTCTACCATGGGGAGAAGTTTCTGACTATCTACCCTATATCTATGTCTTCATTATTTAAAAAACCTCTATCAGGTCTCCCCTCAGCCTCTAACACTCTAGAGAGAACAACCCAAGTCTGTCCAACCTTTCCTTACGGCTCATGCCTCCTTATCCATTCAGCATCCTGGAACACCTCTTCTGCATCCTTTCCAGTCTCCACATCCTTCTTGTAATGGGGTGACCAGAACTGCAAGCAATACTCCAAATGCAGTCTGACTGAAGTTTTACACAACACCCCTACCAATAAAAGGCAAGCATGCTATGCTTCTTCTTTACCATTTTATCTATTTGTTTAACCACTTTCAGTGAACTTGTATCCCAAATTCTCTTCTATGTCAATGCAATAAAAGGGTGCACCATTAACTGTATACTTTCTCCTTTCAATTGACTTCACAAGGTGCAATGCTTCATACTTGCCTGAAGAAAATTTCAGCCGTCACTTCTCTGCCTACATCTGTAACTGATCTATATTCTGCTGTATTCTTTGAAAGCCCTTTACAATGTCCACAACTTCACCAATCTTGCTATCATCCACAAACTTGCTCATTCACCCATCTAAATTTTCATCCAAATCATCGACGTATGTGATAAACAGAGGCCCTAGCACCAATCCTTCAGAATACCACTGGTCAAGGCTGTCCAGCTAAAGTAACAGCCTTCCACCCCTACTCTGTCTTCCTGGGCAAGCCAGTTCCAAATCTTAACTTGCAAATCACCCTGGATCCCATGCAGCTTCATCTTCTGAATCAATCGACTATATAGGACTTTATCAAATGCCTTAAGTGAAGTCCATACAGATCACATCCACTGCTTTCTCCCATCACCTCCTCAAAAAGCTTGATCAATTTTAAAAGGCATGAGCTGCCCTGCAGCGAGCCATGCTGACTGCCCTTAAGCAGGCCATGCCTTTCCAAATGTGAATAAATCTTATCCTTCAGTATCCTCTCCAACGGCCTGCCTACCACTGACACAAGGTTCATTGGCCTTGATTATCCTGGATTATCCGTATTTCTTTTTTGAACAAAGACACAATAGCTGTTACTCTCCAGTCCATCGAGACCTTGTCTGTTCCTAGTGAGGACACAAAAATCTTTGTCAAAGCCTCAGCAATCTCCATACTTGGGAGCAAGGGCCTGTACTGTGCAGTAGCTAAGTATAAAATACCTTGGGATTCTCCTTGATCTTGCTTGCCAATTACATTTCACAGCCCTTTTGGCCTTCCTAATCATCTGCTCAAGCACTTTTCTGCATTATATTTATATTCTACGAGGGCCCAGTCAGATTTTAGTTTCCTAAACCTTACACAGGTTTCTTTCTCCTTCCTTCCTGGTACAACAAATGCTCCTAATCAATGCCTCTTAGCTGTGCCTTATCATATCGCAATTTGCCCTCCCCCAATTTCCACAAGATACGATTTTTTCCTTACTCGTAACTATCTTAAAACGGAGTTGTGGTCACTATTCCCAAAACATTCACTCACCATCAGGTCTATCACCTGCTTGGCTCATTTACCCAAACCAGGTGCAATATGTTCTCTCCTCTAGTTGATCTCTCCACGTACTGTTTCAGGAGCCCCTCCTGGATGCAATGAAGAAACCCTGCCCCATCTAAGCCTCTTGTATTCAGGAAATTCAAACCAATGCTGAAAAAATTAAAGTCCCTCCCTAAGACAATCTGATTGCTTCCATACCTTTCCATAATCTCTCTACGCATCTACACAAAATTATACAAAAACCTCACCAAATAATTAAGTATTCCTTTCAAAATTTACGCCTAACCCATAAAAACAAAGTGTACTGTGTTAACAAAGATGGTGCTGCAGTACAAGGATCAATCAGGTCCCAGGGTGAATGCTGGACTGTACCAAGTTATTCTCTCTCCTACTGTAATGACAAGACAACAGCAATCATTATAGGCCCTGGGAAGAAGATGTAGGGTGGAGGAAGTCACATCAATTCCCAGCCTTGAGTAAAAGCCACAGAAAAAGTGCTGTGTATTTGCCGTTCTCCGGGGGCAACTGTATAAACTCCTCAACTTGTGCAGCAGTCTCTTGGTCGAGAGGGCTCAGCACGTAGTAGTAGCGAGTGGATTCCGAGGTTATCTGCCGAATGTGGAACTGTGCTTCTGCCTCTTCTAACCACAGACGAGGTCTCAGCGGCCAAAAGCTTGGCAGTTGTAACGAAACTGCGTGAACAGATGCGGCTTCGGTCATCTCTGGCCCAAATATCGTTTGGGCTGTCGGGGTCACCAAATGTAGCGGTGTGCTACACACAGCGCTAGAATAACCACACGGAGTCGGTGAGTTGGAGTTGCGATGAAAAAGATTTATTCAAACTTCGCAGCCTACTTTAAAGCCTTCCCATTCCCGCCCTCCCTGGGCGGGACTACTGTGGGGAATGCATATTCCCAGACCCTTCCCGCGCGCGGGATTTTCCCCCTGCTGGTGAAGATGGCCTGGCGCCCTTTTTGGGGCCGGCCCTCTGCCTGCGCGCGCTGTTGTGAGCCGGTTCGTGTGTGCTAGAAAGTGGGTCGCCACAGTACAACATCAATGTGCTCATAGCTCTAAAGCTGCTTGGCAGTGGCACTTCAAGGTGAGTAGTCCTTGCACCCATTACATGACTTCACCAATTGTACATGCATCTGGTGATCCATAAAAAAAATAAGCAAACAATTGCAATTTTGATTTGAACAAACAATATGGCTCCTTGTACCTGACAGGAGTATTCTCTACTTCTGTGCAGCTCACCATCTTAAACTTTTCTAAGTCCCAAAACTTTATTGTTCTGAAAGAGAGAGTAAAATAGAACATTAAGTAATTGTGGGACATCAATGCAAAGCCACATTTCCAATCATTAGTACACTCATCAACAATAGCCTACACCAAGATCAGTATTTGATAAAATTTCACATTATAACACATCTGAGAGAAAAAAAAATGTTACATTGCAAGCAGAAGGAGCTCATTGTGTTTGTCCTTGGCGTCCTAAAGATATCTACTCTCACCCTAGGGTAGGCAAGTCACTAGTCAAAATGTCTAATAATACCTCACAGCCCAATGGAGGTACCATTCAAAATATAGTTAACATCACAGGTTCAGCATCCAATTCAACTTGTACTGTTAGCATTCAAATAAAAACTTGATCACTCATCTGAAGTGTCAGCCAGACATTTCAACCTAAATTATGCTTATTAACAGGCTCAGTACAAAAGTGAAATCTTCCTTTTCTGAGCTGTGAAGACGAAGTCATGCCAAAGTTTCACGGTAATCAAAGGTAAAGAAATGTCAGTGTCCATATGAAGGATCTTGGACAAGATGTAAACTGTTCACTCCTCTCCATAAATGTTCCCTGACCTGCTGAGTTCCTCCAGCATTCTGTGTGTGTTGTTCTAGATTTCCAGCATCTGTAGAATCTCTTGTGCTTCTAAATATGTGGTCTTTGATAATGCGGGTGATACAAGTAACTTTTCAATCAGTTTGACATTGTCATCGAAATGCTTTTGTAGTCAGGAATTTCCAGTAACCCAGGTAGCCAATTTGCAGTGGAAAGAAAGGCAAATGCAAATGAGATGCAGCTCTCTCTGGTAAGACTCGCGGTGGTGGCTTCCGTGTTTACATCAATACGGAATGGTGCAAAAACTCTCTGCTGGTTTCCAGATACTGCTCATCGCTAGTGGAGTTTGTGACTGGTAGATACAGACCACTTTATTTGCAATGGGAATTTATCACTGTCCTTATAGTCGGTGTATACATTCTCCCCAGCGCTGATGCTAAGGAGGCGTTATGTAAACTGTATGGGGCTATTAGCGAACTGCAGAACACACACCCTGATGGACTATTTATTATCGCCGGAGATTTTAACCACACGAACCTTAAGTCAGTGCTCTCCAAATTCCATCAGTATGTGGACTTTGCAGTGAGGGGGGAGAATGCATTGCACCTTGTTTACACAAATGTTCCAGACGCGGACTGGGCGGAGTCCCGCCCCCACCTCAGCTACTCAGACCACATCTCTAATCCCAGCATACAGACTGCTCATCAGGCGCTCCAGACCAGTTCAGAAGCAGGTGAAAACCTGGCCTGCAGGAGCCATCTCTGCTCTTCAAGACTGCTTTGCGCACACTGACTGGCACATGTTCAGGGAGGTTGCAACCGATGGCAACTCTACCAACTTAGAGGAGTACACAGCATCAGTGACTAACTACATCAGCAAGTGCATTGATGACATCAATGTGGCCAAGACCATCACTACACGCGCTAAGCAGAAGCCATAGATAACCACGGAGGTGCATGCGCTGCTGAGGGCCCGTGACTCCGCCTTCAGAGCAGGCGACAAGGTAGCCCTAACAATAGCGAGGGCCAAACTGTCCCAGGCCATCAGAGAGGCAAAGCGTACACACACCTAGCAAATCCACAGCCACTTCCAGGACAGCAGCGACACGCAGAAGGGCATTCAGGACATCACCAACTACAAGACACCACCACCTGCATGTGCTGGTGATGCCTCCCTCCCAGATGCGTTGAATAACTTCTACGCTAGTTTTGAGGTGGAAAATGAAATGGCGGTGAGGAAGACCACCCCTCCTCCAAACGACCAGGTGCTGTGTCTTACCGTGGCCAATGTGAGGAAAACCCTGTGCAGGGTCAACCCACGGAAGGCTGCTGGACCAGACAATATTCCTGGCAGTGTTTAGAGGATGTGCAGACCAGCTAGCTGCAATTCTCACTGACAACTTCAACATCTCCTTGAGCAGCGGCGTCATTCCTACGTGCTTCAAGGCCGCCACCATCGTCTGTGCTGAAGTCTTCAGTGTCCTATCTCAACGACTACCATCCCGTCGCCTTCACATCCATCATTACGAAGTGTTTCGAGAGGCTCATCAAGACCCTGCTGCCCCCCTCACTGCATAGGCGGCTTTAGCTATGTTTCACCTGTTTCAACTGAAAAGGGCCCCCGACTGACATGTAAAAATGTAATGCACAGCTCCCAGACCCCACAATATTCTCCTGCTATTGCCAGTCGAACCACCAGTGAGCACTCGCTGACTGACATCTGAGAAAATACATTAAAATATTTACTTCACTTGTAAACATTGCTCCTAGCAAATAAGGCTACTTTTCAATGAGAGGAAAATGTTACGCTCCTATCCTAGTGGTGCTGAAAAACGGAAAATATTAGACAACAAAACAAGACGTCTAAATAGTCTCCTAAGAGTTACATCTTTCTTTGGTCCAGCATCTGTAAAAGGCCCGTCGACTGCAGTTGCTGCTGCACCATCGACACAGCATGGGGCTGCAGTGCCAAGTGACAGTGTAAGCGGTACAGGAGATGTTGACAATCAGAGCAATGAAAATGAAAGAGCAATTCTACTCAAACAGATGGTGATAATGATGACCAGACTTCGTTTGATGAACAAGCACCACAGCATGATGACAGTCCTACAACTGAGACAGGTGAGGGAGATGCCACCACCAGCACACCAGAGAGAAAGCCCCACTAACATTCACAGAGACCGATCCGGCACGTTTGCCAACACATATTACCAGTGACCAACGGATCAACATTGTTAGGAGAGGTCCCGTTCAGTTAGAGGACATTAACTTTCCACAGAGCCAATCACGCCATCGTTTTACCAAGGACAGATATCTTATGAAGATGAAAAATGGAGAAACCATTCCTAGGTCATGGTTAGTGTACTCAGAATTATCTGATTCAATCTTCTGTTTCTGCTGTACCCTATTTGGCAAGTGAAATCACAGTCTCACTTGCGGAGGTTTCAGAGTGTGGGAGCGACTCACTCTCACTCTCCAGGATCATGAGAAGTCAAATGCGCACCGTGACAACATGGATAGCTGGCGCCAGCTGGAAACATACTTAAGAACGCAGTGCCATTGACAGCACGTACCAAGAAATGCAAATGCTGAAAAAAAAACACTGGAATAATGTCATGAAGAGGTTCATTGCCATAGTCTGTCACCTTGCAGAACGAAACCTTGCTTTCCGTGGCCACAATTCCACCTTACATGAACCAAACAATGGTAACTTTCTAGGTCTGGTGGAGCTGCTTGCCGAGTTCGACCCAGTGATGAGCGAACATGTCAGACGAGCAGAGAAAAAAAAGAGATTGCTGACCACTACATAGGGAAAACCATATAAAATGAGTTAATCACACTTATTGGAGACAAGACACTGGAAGCGATAAGAGAGAGAGTAAAACAATCACGTTACTACTCGGTGATAATGGACAGCACCGCTGACGCTGCACACATAGAGCAGCTCTCTGAGACACTGCGCATTGTCACGGGCCAAGCAAATGTCAGAGCTACTGTTAGTGAGCATTTTGTCCGTTTCTTACCAGAGCTTGACACAACAGGCCTAACCAATGTTTTCTTAACGCACATGGAGAAGTTAGGATTAGATATCTCAAAATGCAGGGGACAGGCATATGATAACGGGAGCAATATGCGGGGTGCAGAAGAGGGTGCTAGATATTAACAAAAAAGCACTGTTCATGTCATGCGCCAGCCACAGCCTAAACCTAGTCATTGTCAATGCTGCAAAATCAACAGTGGAGTCTGTGAGCTTCTTTGGGGTGCTACAACATCTATACACACTATTCAGCTCATCGACACAGAGATGGGAGCTTTTCAAGGAGAACGTGCCACAGATGACCCTCAAGGCCATATCCAACACGCAATGGGAGTGACACGTGGAAAGTGTGAAAGTCCAGCTTCCTGATGTTGGCAATGCTCTCCTGTCACTGATTGAACATGCCACACAGAAAGGTGACAGTGAAACCACATCTGCAACCAGAGGCTAGAACAGGAGATCATGTCATGGAAATTCCTGCTGACTGTTATCATCTCGTACAACGTTTTACACGAGATGAATCGTGTCAGCAAGTTGCTCCAGAGCCCACAAGTGGGAATCGATGTGCTACAGCGCGAGGTGAAATATGTTCTGAAATTTCTCAAGGAATACTGAGAGAAGAGCCTTTCATTTGCCCAAGCAGATGCCAGAGACATAGCTGAAGAGATAGGGATGCCAATGGTCTTTCCTACTGCACGAATCAGAAAACCAAAACGCCAGTTCCAGTACGAGTCCCAAAGTGCAGATCCTTCCCTGACAGTGGCACCCTAGGAATGGTGCAAGAGAGAAATTTTCCTTCCACTAGTGGACTCTGCCATCACAGGCATTAGTGAGCGCTTCAGGCTGATGGAGTCATTTTACAGTCTATATGGCTTCATTTATGGAAGAGAGGAAATGAAAAAAGCCACCCAAAGTCGCACACTGAAAGACAGCTGCGTAAACATGGAGAGGACACTTGGTGATGTGGATGCTGAGGACCTTTTGCGCGAGGTGTCGGCTGCTGTCAGTGCCGTGCCTGCAAAAGAAAACAGATTCTGAGCTACATTTACAGCAACCATTTGGTTGAACTGTATCCTAACCTCACCATTGCTCTAAGGCTCATGCTGACAGTGCCTGTGACTGTAGCAAGTGGAGAGAGAATTTTTTCGAGGTTAAAGCTCATCAAAACGCATCTGAGGACAACCATGCTCCAGGAGCGTCTGTCAGCTCTTGCTCAGATATCAATTGAGCATGAAATAGCAAGATCGCTGGACAAAGATGAGCTCATTAAAGCATTCTCAGCACACAACCACAGGACGGTGGTGAAGTTCTAGTGGTAAGTCTTTTAACACATTTTTAGCAGAAATAAAGTTTATAATTAAAATAATAAAATAAACCACGTATTTCACTCAAAAAGTGTATAGGCAATTAGGCGGCGTTTCCACAAATCATAATTTCTCTCTCCTGCTTGCGTCCCCTCTCTCTCACTCTCCTCCTGTTCGCTCTCCAGGCCTTACGTGAGCTGTCCGTGGTGCTGAAAGAGCGTGAGACGCAGTTTGTTGTAAACTTCCAGTAGTTAACTTTCAGACACTGTTCACTGAATTAATAAAGTGTGAATTTTCATTAAATATGACATTGCTTTTGTTATTAATTTAATTAGAGGGAAATTGTTTAAGCTGTTCTTACGTCAGCTGATACCTAACACATAGTGCCATTCAATATGACTAGTTGCTGAAAAGGGCGAGGCTTCTCACTCCAAAGCAAGAAATGTCATTGTTTCAGTTTTTAATTAAGAGAATTGTTTGGATTATGTTGAACTATCTGTCCATTATGCTGAAAGTGCATATAATGCATCAACGTTTAAGTCTGAAATTATACCATTATTGATGCAAACCAACTTGAATATTCGCTTTTTTTCTTTCATTTTTTTTTGGGAAGCAGGGGTGGGGCCCCACATTAACTCTTGAAACAGGCCCCCAGATGCTTAAGGCCACCTTTGCCTCACTGAACCCCTTGCAGTTCACGTACCGTCCCAACCGTTCAACAGACGACACTATTGCCATCACCCTCCACCTGGCCCTAACCCACCTGGACAAAAAAGGCACATACGTTCGAATGCTGTTCATAGACTTCAGCTCAGCATTCAACACAATCATTCCTCAGAAAATGACTGGAAAGCTGAGCTTACTTGGTCTGAACACCTCCCTCCGCAACTGGATCCTAGACTTCCTGACTGGGAGACCTCAGTCAGTCTGGATTGGGAGCAGTATCTCCAACACCATCACATTGAGCATGGGGGCCCCTCAGGGCTGTGTGCTCAGTCCACTGCTGTTCATTCTGCTGACCCACAACTGTGCTGCAACACACAGCTCGAAACACATCATCAAGTTCGCCGATGACACGACCGTGGTGGGTCTCATCAGCAAGAACGATGAGTCAGTATAGAGAGGAGGTGCAGTGGCTAATGGACTAGTGCAGAGCCAACAACCTGTCTCTGAATGTGAACAAAACAAAAGAGATGGTTGTTGACTTCAGGAGGATACGGAGTGACCACTCTCTGCTGAACATCGACAACTCCTCCGTAGGGATCATTAAGAGCACCAAATTTCTTGGCGTTCACCCGGCGGAGAATCTCACCTGGTCCCTCAACACCAGCTCCACAGCAAAGAAAGCCCAGCAGCATCTCTACTTTCTGCGAAGTCTGAGAAAATTCCATCTCCCACCCCCCGCTTCCTCACCATATTCTACAGAGATTGTATCGAGAGATTCTGAGCAGCTGCGCCACTGCCTGGTTTAGAAATTGCACCATCTTGGATCGCAAGACCTTGCAGCGGATAGTGAGGTCAGCTGAGAAGATCATTGGGGTCTCTCTTCCTGCCATTACAGACATTTACACCACACGCCGCATCCGTAAAGCAAACAGCATTATGAAGGACCCCACGCACCCCTCATACAAACTTTTCTCCCTCCTGCCAACTGGCAAAAGGCACCGAAGTATTCGACCAGACTATGTAACAGTTTCTTCCCCCAAGCCATCAGACTCCTCAATACCCAGAGCCTGGACTGACACCAACTTACTGCCCTCTACTGTGCATATTATCTTGTTTATTATTTATTGTAATGCCTGCACTGTTTTCAGCACTTTATGCAGTCCTGGGTAGTTTTGTGTTGTTTTACGTAGTTCAGTGTAGTTTTTGTATTGTTCATGCAGCACCATGGCCCTGAAAAACATTGTCTCATTTTTACTGTGTGCTGTACCAGCAGTTATGGTCGAAATGACAATAAAGAGTGACTTGACTTGAGATGTTAACATTGACTCTGAGAGTATAAAAGTAAAGATGTAATACTGAGGCTTTATGAGACATTGGTCAGACAGCACTTACAGCACTGTGAGCAATTTTGGGCCCTCATCTAAAAAAGGATATGCTGCATTAGATGGGGGTGCAAAGCAAGTTCATGAGAATAATCCCTGAATGAAAGGGTTGACATAGGAGAAGCTTTTGATGGGTTTGGGTCTGTACTCACTGGAGTTTAGAAGAATGGGGGAAGGGATGGGGGGGTAGGATCTCTCTTTCAAACCTATTGAAAGGCCTAGATAAAGTGGACATGGTAAGGATGTTTCCTATAATAGAGTCTAGGACCACAGGACACAAAGAATAGAACAACATCTGTTTAGAACAGAGATGAGGAATTCCTTTAGCCAGAAGGTGTTGAGTCTGTGGAATTCATCATCACAGCCACCTACAGAGGCCAAGTCACTGGGTACATTTTAAGTGAGGTTGATAGATTCTTGATTAGCAAGGGTGTTAAAGGTTGCAGGGAGAAGGCAGGAGAATGGGGTTAAGAGAGATAGTAAATCAGCCACGATGGAATAGTGGAGCAGACTCAAAGGGTTTCATTCAACCCCTATGTTTTATGGTAACAAAAATAAAAAGTTTGTGACCAGACATCCATTTTAGTGATGTCATTTGGACTAACCAATGATCATGACGCAGGAAGGAATACTTAAACATTAGTGCTATGGAATACTTTCATATACTCTTCAGTGTCTCAGATTAATATCTCACTCAAAAAACAAGAATTCAGTGAACAAGAATCCACAGGACAAAAGATTTTGTGCTGAGGCGAGAATTAAGCCTTGTAATCCAAAGACCAAATATGTCATAGCTCATCATTTAGTGTGTGCATCACTACACTAGCAGTACAGACAGTGAATGAAAAAATCAAAATGAGAATGGTGCAGAGCACTCAATTTAGTCATTTCCATCATTACTCTGTATTTTCTACTTTCAAAGCATAGTAAACCTAAAAAAGGTACATTTCATATTCAGCAATTTATACCAGTTACATTAATGCTATTTGCATACATAAATGGTGCTATAGACATTCAAAATAACTGATCATTACCACAGGAAGCACATTAATACAACACAAATGTTGAACTACTTAAAACTATTTGGATCAAGAACAATAGAAATTGCAGGTAAAAGTAACCAATTACAAAGCAACATCCATCCTGACCTGTCTGAGCTGCCAGAAGCCAGCAAATACTCATTGGGGTGGAATTCCACTGTATTTACAGGTGCAGTGTGATCCGTAAATTCTGTTAAAATTTTTGCTGCTGACAAATCCCACAGCTGAAAAAAAATAATTAGACAGAAACTAAGTAACATTCACCAAAAATAACTTCCTACATTTAACAACTTAGATAGAGGACAGGTAAATTCTACAGGTATGATTTTTCACGACATGTGTTGGACTGTACTATTGTTATTTTCTTTGTAGTTTAACTTGATCAGCTCCATCGTGGGCACTATCCTCTGTTGTATCCAGGGCATCTTTAAGGAGCGATGCCTCAAAAAGATGGCATTCATCATTAAAGACCCTCATCACCCAGGACATGTCTTGTTCTCATTGCTACTATCAGGAAGGAGGTACAGGAGCCTGAAGGCACACGCTCAATATTTTTATTATATATCTCAATAACTCTCTCTCTTTTTCATGACATATGTGCCGATATTTAACTCAATTCTGATTTTGAACTTTCTTATGCCTGTTTGTATTTTTATATAATTATCTGTGCACATGTAATTGTTCAGTGTGTTTTGTAATGGTTGCAATTGCTTTTGTAACAACTTGTTTGCAGTTGCAGGTATCACATTATTTGAATAGGGGCCATCTTATTGGTTGATTCAAGCACCAAGGTTTGAATGAAATGTCTGTTATCAATGAAACTTCAATGAAATTAGCAAAATGGCATGAGAGGAGCAAATACGAGGAAATCTGCAGATGCTGGAAATTCAAGCAACACTCACAAAATGCTGGTGGAACACAGCAGGCCAGGCAGCATCTATAGGAAGAGGTACAGTCGACGCGTCAGGCCGAGACCCTTTGTCAGGACTAACTGAAAGAAGAGATAGTAAGAGATTTGAAAGTGGGAGGGGGAGGGAGAGATCCGAAATGATAGGAGAAGACAGGAGGAGGAGGGATGAAACTAAGAGCTGGAAAGTTGATTGGCAAAAGGGGTACAAGGCTGGAGAAGGGAGAGGATCATGGGACAGGAGGCCTAGGGGGAAAGAAAGGGGAAGGAAGCACCAGAAGAAGATATAGTGAGAGGGACAGAGGGAGAAAAAAGAGAAAGAAAGGGGATAAAAAAAATAATTAATAAATAAATAAGGGATGGGGTAACAAGGGGAGGAGGGGCATCCCTTATTTATTCATTTATTTCTTTATTTATTTCCCCTTTCTTTCTCTCTTTTTTCTCCCTCTGTCCCTCTCACTATATCTTCCTCTGGTGCTCCCTTCCCCCTTTCTTTCCCTCTAGGCCTCCCATCCCATGATCCTGTCCCTTCTCCAGCCTTGTATCCCTTTTGCCAATCAACTTTCCAGCTCCCAGCTCCATCACCGCCTCCCCCCCCCCATCTTCTCCTACCATTTCGGATCTCCCCTCCTCAAATCTCTTACTATCTCTTCTTTCAGTTAGTCTTGACGAAGGGTCTCTGCCCAAAGCGTTGACCATACCTTTTCCTATGAGAGGAGCAACCCATGTTACTTAGTTCTTTTCCCTGCCAATAGGATCTCTTTCTCTCTCTCCCCTCTCTCCTTCTGACCATCATGGTACACATCTTCCCACCTTAATTTTTTGCTCTTGTAACACTTAATAAACAATCGTAAGCAGCAAGTCTTGTGCCTCATTCGTGACTTCCGAAGAGCCTCAGATCAAAAACATCAGTTTTCAACACAGGTAGTAAATCAAAGAGAAAAGGCCCAAATCAAGTTCACCAGCTTTAATTCTGATGGATTTAATTACTGTTTTAAAAAATATATATTCCAACTTACAATTACTTTAGAAATTTCACAGATTATCAGTTTGAGGTTTTGTTTTTTATCCCCCCCAACAATTTTTCAACTAAGGATCTTCAACAGAGCAAATGGATACCTTTGCTATCGATTCTCACCAGGATGCATTGCACGTTATATACATTGGCTGAACAATGTATTTGCTTAAGAGGTGTAAAAACATTTAAAGGAAATACAGTAAATTTTCTGTTTACTCAAAAAAGTTCCATACTTTTAAAAGTACAAGAAACTTTAGCTCAATGGTGATATAGACTGAGGATTAATTAAGACCATAACAGTATGAGACATAACAGTATCAGCCATTCAACCCGAGTCCACTCTGTCATTCCACGGCTGATTTACTATCCCTCTCAATCCCATTCTTCTGCCTTCTCTCCGTAATCTTTGACACTCTGACTAACGAAGAACCTATCTACCTCCGCTTTAAATACTGTGGCAATGAATTCCAGAGTTAACACATCCTAAACAAATTCCTCCTCATCAATTCTAAAAGGATATTCCTCTATTCTGAGGCTGCACTCTCTGGTCTTAGACTCACCTAATATAAGAAGTACCCTCTCCAGATTATCTAAGCCTTTTAATATTCGATAAGTTCAATAAGATCCCTCCACCCCCTCATTCTTCTAAGCTCAAGTACAGGCCCAGAGACATCAAACAATCCCCACACACTAACCCTTTCATTCCCAGAATCATTCTTGTGAACCTCCTCTGTACACTCTCCAATGCCAGCTCACCTCTTCTTAGACAAGGGGCCCAAAACAGCTCAAAGTGGTCCAAGAGCAGTCTGACCAATGCCTTATAAAGCCTCAGGATTACATCCTTGTTCTTATATTCTAGTCCAGTGGTTCTCAACTATTTTTCTGCTCATGGCCCACTTGTGACTTCCATTAGCTCTGTGACCTCCACACTGTGCAGCAGGGCTGAGTGGGCCATCCTGAAACATGTGAACGGTGATATGTGTGTGGTCAAGCAGGAGCAGAGATAACAACTGGCGTGCTACAACCTCACAAAGGCCAAGCTATTTTTCTGCCTCATTTGCATATTGCATATTTTCCCATTCATTTCATTCAGGGTTCCAATTAAATTATATATATTCATTTTTTTAATATATTTTAGTAATATTTCATTAAAACAAAAAACAATAAACATTTGGAAATTCCAGAGTTTTTCCACTTGTAGTCCCTACAAAATGTGGTATGACCCACGTTGAGAACCACTGTCCTAGTCCTCTCAAAATGAATGTTAACAATGCATTTGCCTTCCTGCAAATTAACTTGTAGGGAATCCTGCACAAGGATTCCCAAAACACTTTTATACCTCAGATTTTTGAATTTTCTCTCCGTTTGGAAAATAGTCTGCACCCTTATTCTTTCTGTGAAGCACACGACCATACACTTCCCAACACTATATTCCATCTGCCACTTCTTTGCGTATTCTCCCAATCTGTCCAAATCCTTCGGCAGACTCCCTGCTTCCTCAGCATTACCTGCCCCTCCATCTATCTTTATATCATTCGCAAATTGGGCCACAGAGCCATCAATTCTGTCATCCAAATCACTGACATATGATGTAAGATAAGCGGTACCAACACAGTCTCCTATGGAACACCACTAGTCACCAGCAGTCAACCTGAAAAGGCTCCCATCTCGTGTATAGCACCTTGTCAAAAACCTTCTGAAAATCCAAGTAAACAACATCCACTGACTCTCCTTTCCCCTGAAGAAAAACCATGCTGACTTTAGCCTATTTTATTATGTGCCTCCAAGTACAGGTGTCCCCCGCTTTTCAAACGTTCGCTTTACGAAACCTCACTGTTACGAAAGACCTACATTAGTACCCTATTTTCGCTTTCAGAAGGTGTTTTCACTGTTACGAAAAAAAAATTCAGAGCGCGATTAAAAAATCAGCGCGCGATTAAAAAATCAGCGCGCGATAAAAGGCAGTCACTCTCCCCCGGAGTCGGAACTGCTTTGCTTTAACACGTGCCTGTGAGCAGCTATTTGCAAGGTGAGTTCTATGGTATCGGAAAAGCCTGAAAGAGCTCGTAAGGGTGTTACACTTACAGTAAAACAAGACATAATTAAGCGTTTTGATCGTGGTGAACGAAGTAAGGACAACGTGAGTTTGGCTTGTGGAAGCTGACGAACATGATGTTGAAGAGGTTTTGGCATCCCATCACCAAGAACTGACAGATGAAGAGCTGATGCAATTGGAAGAAAAAAAGGATAACAATCGAAACCAAATGAGTAATGATAAAGTACGACTTTAATTTTGAAAGAGTACGTCAGTTTAGGGGATATTTGCAGGATGAGTTGAGTCCTTATTAAAGAACTGTGCGATAGAAGAATGCACGAGGCTCAGCAGTCAAGCAAGCTTTCCACATCAGCCACAGCAGACGACGAACCTCGACCTTCGACATCGAGGCAGGCAGTCATAGAAGATGAACTAATGGAAACAGGCGACGAGATGACACCCCAGTGTCCCACCACCCCTACACCCAGGCCACGGACAGATACTGTATCGATTCGCAGAGAATGCAAAGGTAGCTGGGAGGCACACAGCACATCTTTAAGAAAAAAGCCGAAATAAACATGCTAATTAATTAGGTGCCGCCAACATGTAATTGTCGGCCCAGATCAGAGACGATGTAATCGGAAATCGGCACTGATCTGGACCGACAATTACGGGTGGCACCTAATTAATTAGCATGTTTGTTTCGGCTTTTTTCTTAAAGATGTGCTGTGTGCCTCCCAGCTACTGCTGGACCCCTGCGTTCTTCGCGGCAATGTATCGCTCAGCGGCCTGGAGGGTGGGGGGGGGGGGGGGGGGGAGGTCACTACACCACCCAAACTCCGACAAGTCTAACACACCATCATCAGTGTGCTCGCGGTCTTCTCAATTCCCGTAAGTGATACTACACTGTACATACATTATTTCTACTTTATATCGGCTGTGTATTTTTGTGTGTTATTTGGTATGATTTGGCAGCTTCATAGCTTAAAGGTTACTGGAGAGCGCTTGCACGTGTTTTTGCCAACAGCGCTTGTGTGAGATTTTCTGCCGACGGCGCTTGCGTGCGATTTTCGCTCCGGAGAACAGTGCAGTAATGATTGTGGAAAAGTATTTCTGCTTTATATAGGCTGTGTATTTATCATATCATTGCTGCTTTTACTATGTGTTACTGTTATTTTAGGTTTTATGTGTTGTTTGGCATGATTTGGTAGGTTACTTTTGGGTCTGCGAACGCTCACAAAATTTTCCCATATAAATAAATGGTAATTGCTTCTTCGCTTTACGACATTTCGGCTTACGAACCGTTTCATAGGAACACTCTATCTTCGGATGGCGGGGGAAACTTGTACTCCAAAACCTCATCCTTAATAATGGAGTCTAACATTTTCCAACCACTAAAGTCAGGCTAACTGACCTATAACTTCCTTCCTTTTGCCTCCATCACTTCTCGGGAACCAATCCAGAATCCAGTGATTCTTGGAAAATCATTACTAATGCCTCTATAATCTCCTCAGGTGCAGTCCATCTAGTCCATTGACTTATCAACCTTCAGACCTTTCTCAAGCACCTTCTTCTTAGTAATCGCAATGGCACTTACCTCTGCCCCCTAACAGCCTCAAATTTCTGGCATACTGCTAGTGTCTTCCATGTCAGCTTTTAAGCATTAGCATCCTTCATTTTGCAAATCAGCAGAGAAAATTTTTTAAGTTACTCGTCAATGTGGTGGTGTGGCTCAAAAAGCATCACTAGATAGGAAGTTTCAAGACTTCACAATTTACAACAATGTAATCAGTATCCTCACAATGCATGTGTTACTTTTATCAGTACTAGGTTAAATCAGGTGGGTCCATGTTGGAGTGAAAACAAGTTTGAAAATGCATGATATATTATCAGGATCCCACATCATCTGAAGACCAAACTATCTTGGATACCACACTAAAAAAAAAAGTCATTAGCTAAAACACTTCTACTCCCACAAAACTGTATGCAGTTTCAGAAATCTGCTTTTTAAAAATAGACTGCACAGAAGTTCCATAAAAAAGTAATAGCTTTGGGTTTTCTTTATACTGTAATAACACTTCTTGTCACACAAGTGAATATCAATCTGAATGTCTGACCAATGAGTATTTTGCAAATATTTATTTACTGCCCATCTTAGAGGCAATTAAGAGGAAAGGCCTTGCCAGCAATGGCTTCAGAAAATAAATAAAACAAAAATATAATTTAACTAATAATTTGAAATATATAAACATTTGTGAATTTTGTGTTTTGCTACTACTTCATGTAACAATACCAACTCAAATTGCCACCTCTGAGTTTTCTGCTTAACTGAAAGTGGAACACGAGAAGAAAATATAAAGCTTTACCACATTCCTCCTTAATCATCTTCTTACCCCCAACCCTTAACATAACCTATTTGGTATTTAACTTGCGGAAAGTAATCCACATATATATAATACCCATCAAGCTAAGTGAACTTGATTTTGAACAAAGAATAGTTGTTTATTTAGCAACAAGAGAGCAAAGCCTCAGCTTTTATTATGCATGGAAAGTCCAGAAGCTGATCAAGTATTTAAGCTACATTAAGTTAATGGTGCGTTCACTCTATGCAAAGCTCGGTAAATACCTTCACGGTGCTATCATCTCCAGCAGCAGCAATCCATCGCCCATCAGGACTGAATCGTAGACACCGTACAGCATTTGTGTGTCCCTGCAAAGACAGCACTGACAACTTAAAGTACAGAATAAACCATCTAGACTGAATGAAATGCATATGACACAATAAGCTCAAACCACACCAATGTCATACTATGGCTAGGTTTGAAAATGACAAGAAAGAACTGACCACCCCACAACATTCACAAGTCCTACATTAAACCAGTGGTCCCCAACTACCCGCAAAGCATGTTCTACCGGGCCACGAGGAAACGATATAAGCCAGCTGCACCTTTCCTCATTCCCTGTCACGCCCACTGCTGAACTTGAAAGCATGCGAGGTCACTACCCATGCGAGGACATGAGTTGGTCACTAACCTACAACTACTCGATGAGTAAAAGACAAATGTCGCTTGAGAGTTTCTTTGAAAGAGATGGTCGGGGACATAAAAGGCCTAACGATGATGATTACGCAGAGACAGCTGAGGCCGAGACTGCAAAATAAAAGAAAGCTTCCTTCAACAGAAAATACGATGAGTCATACATAAAATATGGCTTTAATGTGACTGGTGACTCACACGCTCCAAGCCCCCTGTGTGTGATATGTGGAGACAAGCCGTCTAATGAAGCAATGAAGCCCTCAAAACTGCTTCGGCACCTTAAGTCCAAGCACCCTGCACTTAAAGACAAACCCATTGAGTTTTTTTGAGCGGAAAAAACGTGAGCAAGTGGGACAGAAGCAACTGCTGAGAACCTCCACAAATGCTGCTGCTCTGAGAGCGTTGTAGTTAGTGGCTAGCTGTATTGCTAAGGCTAAGAAGCCTTTCACTGTTGGTGAAGAATTGATTCTGCCTGCTGCCAAGGACATGTGCCGTGAACCGTTGGGAGAAGCTGCAGCTAACAAGATGGCACAGGTTTCTCTTTCAGCTGCCACAGTTTCAAGGAGAATCGATGACATAGCGGAGGACATTGAAGCACAGCTGTTGGATCAGTAATGAGTCTGGTTTTACTACCCGAGTCAAAGAGGTTGCTCCTGAATGCCAGTCTACACACTGTGTCACTGTGCTGACTAGCCAAAAAATGTCACCTGATCTTAACAGCATATTGTGTGACGCTGTTGAAGTTATCAATCACATCAAAGCAAAAGCCCTTAACTCACGTCTGTTTGAGCAGCTTTGCGAGGAAATGGATGCAGAACACAAACACCTTCTCTTACACACTGAAGTCAGGTGGCTATCAAGGGGGAGAGCCCTGGCCAGCGATTTTGAGTTAAGAGAGCAGCTAAAGAGATTTCTTTCAGGAAAAAAGTCACCACTGGCAGCACTTCAGTGACGAGGAGTGGATAGCAAAACTTGCTTATCTGTGTGACATCTTCAACCTGCTCAATGAACTCAATTTGTCACTTCAGGGGAGAATGACAACTGTCTTCAAGTTGGCAGATAAAGTGTCTGCTTTCACAGCTAAACTGAAACTGTGGGGACGGCAAGTGGACAGGGGCATAGACATATTTGACATGTTCCCAACATTAGCTGGGAATTTGGGAGAGACTGAGGCTCACAGCTGGTGCGCGAACACCTATCTCCGCTGTCGACAGAATTCGAGCGTTATTTCCCAACCGCAAATGACCCAAGACGTGCAAAATTCGCTTATGGTTCCGTGACCCATTTGTGAATGTCCCCGGTGAATCATCCATGTCAGCGTGGGAAGAAGATCAACTCCTCGAGCTTGCAAATGATGGTGGACTGAAAAGTATGTTTGACATAACATCTCTGCCGGCATTCTGGATCAAAGTCAAGGCTGAATATCCTGAGATAGCCACGAAAGCACTGAAAACATTGCTTCCATTTCCAACATCTCTGCGAAGCAGAGTTTTCTGCAATGCATGCAAACTAGATTGTGGAATAGACTGGACATAAGGAACCCCCTTATGACTTATAATTGACTTATCACTATATTCATGCAAGGAAAATATGCGCTGTGTGTTTAATATTAAATTCATTAGATAAACTCTTTTAGAAACAAAATTCGAGCAACACACATCAAAGTTGCTGGTGAACGCAGCAGGCCAGGCAGCATCTCTAGGAAGAGGTACAGTCGACGTTTCAGGCCGAGTTGTTTGTGTTGTTTTAGAAACAAAATTGAGTGTATTAGCCACTGATAAGTGACTTACAATTGACTTATCACCTATATTCCAGTCGTGATTAACAACCCCTCTTCCCGATCGGCCGGTCCGCAAGAATATTGTCAATATTAAACCAGTCCGCGGTGCAAAAAAGGTTGGGGACCCCTGCATTAGATAATTGCAGATGAAGGAAACCAGGTTGAGGACTGAACTGTAGATGAATCGAAAGGAACAGGAGAGACCGATGCAGTTTGATAGCAGCAGTGTCGCAGGAATTGCTAGCATTGAACTCAAGGTAGGACTGTCTTAAGGACTCCAGCTCTGGATTTTTTCCCGAGCAAGGCAACGGATGTTTGAGATCAGAGTTTTCCTTGTCCTAAACGAGAGACCAACCACAGATGATGAGCCCCATCTGCCCAGCAACTTGTTTTAAGGTGCCAGTAACGCGCTTGAACTTCTTCCAGCTCATCCACAAAACAGTTTACTCTTCTTTTCTCATCTCTTTTTCTTTTCAGGCTGGGGACCTGTTGGAGTCTGCGATCTACAGCTGCAGCTCAAACTACAGTTCTTCACAGGTGGTGGGTTCTCATTCTCAGACCATGCAGCCTGGAGTTTCAATATCTCCAGGTGAGGCCTTCAGAATGCAGCATTGTGGACAACCCAGTTCCTCGCTAATGTCACTGACTGAAGTGTCCCAGGTGACTGAAGTGTCCCAGGAGACTGAAAGAAGCAGTGACAGAGCATGTGGTGTGCACTGCTGTTGGAACGAAGGCCCCTGCACTCGAGTGATCCCTCGCTCTTTCTCTTTTTGATAGTGAATGACAACCTGTTGGTCCTTGAGTCAGGGCGAGCGGGACTCAGAGAGGCGATGCAGCAGATTGTAACATCGAAACAGTCAGCTGCTGGTCTCCCACTCTTATTTGTTGCAGGAGCAATCTCTCTCTCTCTTTCACTAGTGAGACAGACTATCCGAGATGTCAAAGTGTTGGGATGGACAGTAGCTTTTTGATGGACTCTAGGTCATGGTCTCCTGGGGGGGGGGTTTGCTATTGCTTGCATCGTGAGGTGGTGGGGAGGGCAGCCGGTGCTTTCACTGGAGCAAGTGGGAGATGGGGAGGGTTGTTGCTTTTGCAGCTGTTTGTGCATGGGAGAATGTTGGGTTCTAACATCTTCTGCCATTCATTCTTTGGGTTTTTTGTTCTCCTGTTGTGGAAGTCAAATCCGGATAAAGTCACTCAAAGACCGTATAAGTACGAACTCTTTATTCAAAGCACCCGGGGCTTACTCAGTTAGTTGCTCAAACAGGAACAGTTTGTCTGTGACTGTTCCTGCCTGATCCATTAACTAACAAACAATTCCTCTTACAACACAGATATATTTGTTCAGATAACCCTCCACCCCCCCCCACACATAGCAAGCTGGAGTCAGACTTAGCTGTTGCTTGACAGTACCAAAAGACAAATTACAAATAGAAATAATGGCCTAAATGCACAAAACAGACTGGAGCTGTTGTATCTCTACGCATGAGTGCACAAGGAGCTAAGCATCCTGAAACCCTAGCTAGCTACCATCAAGAAGAAATATTGCTGAGCACTGAATAACAAAATTAGCGCATCTATTGATCATCAGCAGTTTCTTTCAGAAAAACAGGCTGCTATTGTTTAACGCAGTGTTAACCCTTTTACATAGCTGTTTCATGGATGTCCTCAAAGAGTAAGAATTCCAGGTTGTATGCTGTATACATTCGCTGATATTAAATGGAACCACTGAACCACTAAACTGGTTCCTTAAAGGTTGTCATAGCCAGAGGAGGTAGTGGAGATAAGCTCCCACTACCTATTAAATGCTCCCAATGGCATACATCTCAAATAGCCTCTGACAACCAAATCCAATACAACAGCATAATAAAGAATAAATTAACTGTGGCCCTTCAATGTTGCTTTCTGATAAGCACCATGTCAAAATATGTTTCCTTTGGTCAAAGATCACTACAAGTGATTTCTAGGCAATTAGCTTTCCCAACAGCTGAAAGAAAATTTCCTTGCCATTCATATATTTGTTATTGCACTCACCTTGTATGTCATTACACATCCTTTCCTCCGAATGTCCCACAACTAGAAAAAGAAACAGAGCAAAATTAACAGTTGTCATGTATTTCAAATTTTTCTTTATAAATGATAAAACAAGGCATAAATGCCATGAAAATTTTCCTATTTTCTGAAGCACCACGATACATTACAAAAATGACAAATGTAAGTTAGCATAAGAAAAATTTAACACAAATTAAACAATTTACACAACAAAATATAATGATAGAGTGCAACTTGAGAGAGAGAAAAAGAAATATAGTCCAAGGTAGTGTTAGAGATTTTCCAGATTGGTTCAAAAACCCAACATCAATGGGCAAGCTGAAACTCGATGAATAGGTTTTCAAGCTCCTGTACCTCCTATATAACCATTTAACAATTACAGCACAGAAACAGGCCATCTCGGCCCTTCTAGTCCGTGCTGAACGCTTACTCTCACCTAGGCCCACCGACCTGCACTCAAACCATAACCCTCCATTCCTTTCCTGTCCATATAGCTATCCAATTTAACTTTAAATGACAACATCGTACCTGCCTCAACCACTTCTGCCGGAAGCTCGTTCCACACAGCTACCACTCTCTGAGTAAAGAAGCTCCCCCTCATGTTACCCCTAAACTTTTACCCTTTAACTCTCAACTCATGTCCTCTTGTTTGAATCTCCCCTACTCTCAATGGAGTAATGGCAATAT
Source organism: Mobula birostris (assembly GCF_030028105.1). Lineage (NCBI taxonomy): Eukaryota > Metazoa > Chordata > Chondrichthyes > Myliobatiformes > Myliobatidae > Mobula > Mobula birostris. The sequence goes on from NC_092384.1 coordinate 15,581,367, forward strand.
TGAGAAGATAAAAAGCTTAAACAGCCCCAATGGTGGGCGTCCGTGATGATGGGGATGCCACCTTCCTGAGATATTGCATTTTGCAGATGTCCTCAAGGATGAGGAGCATTGTACCCATGGTGGAAACGGACAGGTGTCTACTTATCAGCATGGACATGAAAGATGCTTTATAATTACCATTATGACATATTGTGCTTTTACAGAAGAATGAATGAGTCTTGAAAACATTTTATCAGGCAACACCATCAAACAACAGAAATAAGTCAGGAGACAGTTGCATGTGTTTCTGGAGAAAGGTGATGACCTATATTTGAAATTGTTGTGGGCGGTATCCAGAGGCAGTCTTAAGTAGTCACTCTTTTTTAATTCCAAAAATCTTCTTTTAAAATTACAATTAACTTTTACTTGTTCTGTTTCATACAGCACCTTTACATTGGTATCCAGAGAACCAGAGGCCACAAACTCTCCAAAAGGATGAAAGTCTAAACTGCAAATATTGGCCTTGTGACCAGACAGTGTCCGAAGGACTTGGAAAGAAAACAAAATTAACAATGTTAATACATTATCACACCCATTGCCAAGTAATGAATTATCCATAAAGTTAATCATTTAAACATGATATCCTGATTAAAATAGTGACTTAGTTTCAAGAGTTGAATTGCAAACTTCTCAATTTGAATGTACAACTACAATTCCATACAACTTTGTACAGCTAACTTTTCAGTTGTGTTCTATTAATCGTTTTTAAAACTGCTGCAATTTTCCCTTGTCTCAATCTGGTCTTTTCACATTTTTAATTATCACGACTAAAAGATATTTCTTAGAAAAATTGTTTTACAAATGATGAGTAAAGAAAAGTGACATAATGCATTGCTACATTTTTCTTGCTCACCAGAAGTCAGAAGTTCATGTCAAGATGCTGTATAGCATTTGCTTTCTCCTTGCTGACAAACTATTCGACTTAAAATGCAGCATTTCTTAAAAATATTCCTAGAATATATTACTGGAACTTTCATGATATGAATCATTGAAAAGTGCTACTGTTTCCTTCAAAATTACTCTTTCTTAAACTTTTCAAACAATTGAACAAAGCTGAAAACATGTAATATCTTTATACTGGTACAAGAATTGGCCATTACTGGCCTTTGCAATCTTCATATGCTGCACCTAGGTATAAAGAGAAACCAATAAAACTGAACTAGACTAATTCAGAAGAGAAACTCACTTTTGTCATTACACCATTTAAAATGGTAGCAGACTTAAAAGAAGAAACTATACAGATCTGACAAAGCGATGTGTTGTTGAACTTCAAAAAGTTTAGAGTGTCCCTGAACATGTGCCAGACCAGATATGAGACATCCAAGCTGCTGAAACTTTTGAGAAAACAGAAAAATAAATTCTAATTATCTCTAAGCACAAAGTTGCTGGTGAACGCAGCAGGCCAGGCAGCATCTCCAGGAAGGGGTACAGTCGACGGTTCGGCCGAGACCCTTCGTCAGGAGTAACTGAAGGAAGAGCTAGTAAGAGATTTGGAAGTGGGAGGGGGAGGGGGAGATCCAAAATGATAGGAGAAGACAGGAGGGGGAGGGATGGAGCCAAGAGCTGGACAGCTGATTGGCAAAAGGGATATGAGAGGATCATGGGACAGGACGCCCAGGGAGAAGGATGGGGGGGGGGTACCCAGAGGATGGGCAAGGGGTATAGTCAGAGGGACAGAGGGAGAAAAAGGAGAGAGAGAGAAAGAATGTGTGTATATAAATAAATAACGGATGGGGTACGAGGGGGAGGTGGGGCATTAGTGGAAGTTAGAGAAGTCAATGTTCATGCCATCAGGTTGGAGGCTACCCAGACGGAATATAAGGTGTTGTTCCTCCAACCTGAGTGTGGCTTCATCTTTACAGTAGAGGAGGCCGTGGATAGACACATCAGAATGGGAATGGGATGTGGAGTTAAAATGTGTGGCCACTGGGAGATCCTGCTTTCTCTGGCAGACAGAGCGTAGGTGTTCAGCAAAATGATCTCCCAGTCTGCGTCGGGTCTCGCCAATATATAGAAGGCCACATCGGGAGCACCAGACGCAGTATATCACCACAGTCGACTCACAGGTGAAGTGTCGCCTCACCTGGAAGGACTGTCTGGGGCCCTGAATGGTGGTAAGGGAGGAAGTGTAAGGGCATGTGTAGCACTTGTTCCGCTTACCATGTGTAGCACTTACCTCTGTTTACAAAAAACAGTTAAGTGCATTGGACGAAGGGCAAATGGGAATTAAGAACACAGAATTTAGTTTAGTCGCAATGTTAAATACTTGGATAGATTTAAAGGCACACTCAAATTCATTCATTAATAAGTTTCCACAGTTTATCAGAAGACTACAAATGCTATCTTTATCTTCAAGTAAAACATGAAATTAGACATTTATTTTCTGACAATAGCTGTTCTCCTTATGTAATAGGAAATAGAGTAGCTGGCTAAACTTAGTGAAGATAATTTGAAATTTTGTTTGAAGGAGATTATATAAGAACTTTCGAGTGAAAAACTGTCTTTAAAAAATGGGCATTAAATTTTACAAGAATAAGCAGTAACTTACTCTTAGCTGCTTCCAAATCCCATATTCTCAGTGATCCAGACTGTGAGCCTGCAACAACCAACTCCTCAGAGTCTTTAAACTGAATGCATTCGACTGGTGTGCTGTGACCTGTAAGACTCTATAGTGAAATTTCTCTTTTAAACAGGCATTGTTATGCTGTACAAAAATAAGGCTACATTCATGCATGCTAATAGGAATGCAACATTTGAAACATATAGATAAAAGTCCAGGATTCCAGTTTAGAGGAACACACTAAATTATTATCATCATTTAAATACATGTAACAACTTTTAACAAATTTAGCAGTCAACCAAAAAATTATATTCCACAAAATTTCACAATAATATCAAATCTTTTTGTAGAAGTACAACTATTTATACTTTATACTTTATTGTCGCCAAACAATTGAGACTAGAACGTACAATCATCACAGCGATATTTGATTTCTGCGCTTCCTGCTCCCAGGATTACAAATTGATAGTAAATATTAAAAATTTAAATTATAAATCATAAATAAATAAATAGAAAAATGGAAAGTAAGGTAGTGCAAAAAAACTGAGAGGCAGGTCTGGATATTTGGAGGGTACAGCCCACATCCCGGTCAGGATCCGTTCAGCAGTCTTATTACAGTTGGAAAGAAGCTGTTCCCAAATCTGGCCGTACGAGTCTCCAAGTTCTTGAGCCCTCTCCCGGAGGGAAGAGGGATGAAAAGTGTGTTGGCTGAGTGGGTCGTGTCCTCGATTATCCTGGCAGTACTGCTCCGACTGCTCCGACAGCGTGTGGTGTAAAGTGAGTCCAAGAACAGAAGATTGGTTTGTGTGATGTGCTGCGCCGTGTTCACGATCTTCTGCAGCTTCTTCCAGTCTTGGACAGGACAACTTCCATACCAGGTTGTGATGCACTCTAGAAGAATGCTTTCTACGGTGCATCTATAAAACTTAGTGAGGGTTTTAGAGGACAGGCCAAATTTCTTTAGTTTTCTCAGGAAGTAAAGGCGCTGGTGGGCCTTCTTGGCAGTGGACTCTGCTTGGTTGGACCAAGTCAGGTCATTTGTGATATTGACCCCGAGGAACTTAAAGCTTTTGACCTGTTCCACTTGCGCACCACCAATGTAAATTGGGTCGTGCATCTGCTACTCCTTCTGAAGTCAACAATCAATTCCTTCGTCTTGCTGACGTTGAGGGATAGGTTATTGTCTTCGCACCATGCCACCAGGTTCTTAACTTCCTCTCTGTACTCAAACTCATCATTACCCAAGACATGGCCTACAATTGTTGTGTCATCAGCAAACTTATATATTGAGTTCGATGGAAACTTGGCTACACAATCATGGGTGTACAGTGAGTACAGCAGGGGGCTGAGTACACAGCCTTGTGGGGCACCGGTGCTCAAGAGTGATTGTAGAGGACAGCTTGTCCCCTATTTTTACAGCCTGGGTCCTGTCTGTGAGGAAGTTGAAGATTCAGCTGCAGATCTGAGTGCTAAGGCCCAGGTTCCAGAGCTTAGGAATCAGTTTATTTGGAATGATGGTATTAAAGTACCATGATGGTATTTGTCAGCAGTTCAAAAATAAACTTTATTCATTCAAACAAGACAGCAGTTCAGTGACTCCCTAGAACTCACGGGTGCATTCAAGAAAAAAAGTACTGGCTGGTACACAAAATACTTCAGCTGTTAAGCAGATTGCATTTTATTAATTTAAAAAAACATTTAAAATACAGATAAACAAAGCCAGTAATGTAAAAGTCATTTACAATTACAAAAATAAAGCAGACAATAAATTAACAATCTGCCTTTTGCAATGATGACCCTTTGAAATTATCAAAAATCTAAAGTTTATGCGCCACTTGGAACGTTGGATGAAAATACGACCCAATTTAAAAAATGCTAGTGCACCTTAACTACAATATCAGGGTCATTCACTGTTCGCCAGTAGAAATATTTACAAATCCTAGCCATGGATCAGTATGGCTTATGAAATTACTATGTGTAATTCTAGTTTGAGGGCAAAGTCATAAAGCAAAACTACACAATTTTATATAAATTCAGTGTTGGAAAATGTTACCACTATCCCAGCATCTATCAGCTTACCATAATACAGTTTGGTTTGCTGACTGACCACAAGTTGACGCGACAGTCTTCACCACCAGTGGCCAATAATCTGCCCGAATTTTTCCCCAACACCAGACAGGTTACATTTCCAGCGTGTGCAACAAACTCCTCTATATGGGAGAGGTAAAAGAATTTCAGTAATCAATTTGACATCTCGTAGCAATTTAGCCACTTTAACAATAAAACTCAAAAAGTTGGCAAACAGGCAGAAAGAAAAACAAGAGCCAAGCCAACAAATGTACATTTCCTAAACATCTTAGTCACCTAGTAATTCAATATAATCTGTAATTCATAAACAACCAAATCAATTTGTTCTCTGATCAAAATATATCAAGTATTATAATTCATATAATATCCATCAATAATCTATTCCATACATTGAAGCTCAACTTTAAAACCTCTCCTATAAATTCTCTTCTGAAAATACCACTTTCCCACACTATCCCACTCACAAATCTAGTTTTATCTCCTTGCTCACCAGTTTCCATTTAGTCCATGGCTTTGCTAATGCAAATCTATAACAAACATAAATAACCAAGGCTACTTCACACAAAATCTTACCGCTAGTTACAGACTCCAGTCAATAGACCGAAGGCCTATGACAAGTGATGTGCTTTATGGTTCGCTATTAGACCCATTACAGCTGGTCTTTAATTTCAATGATTCGGATAACAATATATAAGACATGCTTAGTAAGTTTGCAAAATACACTGAAATAGGTAGTGCCATAAACGGAGCGTAGAAGAATGAGGGGAGGTTTGATAGAGGTATATAAAATTATGATGGGTATAGATAGAGTGAATGCAAGCAGGCTTTTTCCACTGAGGCTAGGGGAGAAAAAAACCAGAGGACATGGGTTAAGGATGAAGGGGGAAAAGTTTAAAGGGAACATTGGGGGGGGGGGCTTCTTCACACAGAGAGTGGTGGGAGTGTGGAACGAGCTGCCAGATGAAGTGGTAAATGCGGGCTCACGTTTAACATTTAAGAAAAACTTAGACAGGTACATGGATGAGAGGTGTATGGAGGGTTATGGTCCAGGTGCAGGTCAGTGGGACTAGGCAGAAAAATGGTTCGGTACAGCCAAGAAGGGCCAAAAGGCCTGTTTCTGTACTGTAATGTTCTATGGTCTATAACCAAAGTTCAAAGTACATTTATTATCAAAGTATGTATTCATTACACCACTTTGAGATTACCACTTAATAAGTGCAGCCACGAAACAAAGAAACCCAATAGAACCCATAAAAAGACCAAACACCCAACGTGCCGAGAGAGAGAGAAAAAAAATCAAATTGTGCAGACAATAAAAGCAAGCAAGTAACATTCAGAACACAAGTGAAGAAAACAGAACAAAAGTGAAGAAAACAGACATGAAGCCTGAAGCAGCCCACAGCCTCAGTTTAGCGCAGAGCCAAACAAACATCACGGAACAGCGAGGAGCTGAGTTGAGATAGCAATCAGGAATTAGAGCACTTGATCAGCTGGGAAAGTGAGCATTAAAATGGCAAATGGAGTTTCATTTGGAGTTTAGTGTGAGGCATTACATTTTGGGAAAATAAGGGTAGGACTCTCACAGTGAACAGCAGCATCCTGGGAAGTTTGTAGAACAGAGCAACATAGGATTACAAGTACATGGATCTCTGAAAGTACCATTACAGGTAGGCAGAGTAGTCAGGAAGGCTTTTGGCACACAGATTCAATCAGATAGGTGAAGCCAGGTGGGTGGGAAAGGTAAAGGCTGGAGAGGAAAGAATCTGACATAAGAGACTGGGTCATAGGAGAGAGAGGAGGAGGGGCACCGGGGAGGTGATAGGCAGGTGAGAAGATGTAAGAGGTCAGAGTGGGGAATAGAAGAGGAGGGGAGGGGAAGGGATATTTTTTAAAAATCAGAAAGGGAAACTGATATTCCTGCCATCAGGTTGGAGGTTGCCTAGATGGAATACACGGTGTTGTTCCTCTACTCTGAGCATATTTGAAACACTGTGTTCATTTTAGGTTGCCTGTTATAGAATAGATGCTATTAGCTGGAAAGAGTACAGAGGAGATTTACACCAATGTTGCTGGTACATGAGGGGCTGATGTACGAAAAGAGGTTGAACAGGCTGTGACTCCAGTCATTGGAACATTGGAGATTGAGGGGTGATCTTACAGAGATGCATGAAATCATGAGGGGAGTAGATGGAACGAATGCATACAATGTTTCTCCCTGGAGTTAGGGAATCACGAGAGAGCTTACCTTTAGGATGGGTTGGGGTGGGGGGTTGATTTAATAGGAATTTTCATTCATTGCAGGATAGGTACCAGAAGACAGGAGGATAGCTAAAGAAAGGGCAATAGGGATAAGCCAGGAAACTACAGTCTTGCATCAATAGCAGGGAAATTATTGGGGGATAAAAACACTAAAGAGCAAGAATTAAGTTCACTTGGAAAGGTAGGAACCGATTAGAAGCACACGACATTTTATGCAAGGGAAATTCTATCTCACAAATCTGATGGCTTCGTTTTTGGGAGCCAACTAAGAAAATTGATGCAACACACATCAAAGTTGCTGGTGAACACAGCAGGCCAGGCAGCATCTCTAGGAAGAGGTACAGTCGACGTTTCAGGCCGAGACCCTTCGCCAGGACTAGAAAATTGATGAAGGCAGGATGGAGGACATGATTTGCATAGATTTTGGCAGAACCTTTAGCAAAGTCCTCTTTGGTGGGCTATTCCAGAAGATTATGGTACTGAAATGGTGACAAAATGCAGAGGATAGTAGTTAAGGGGTGTTTTTCTGACTGGATGTCTAAAATCAGTGGTGTACTGCAGGGAATCAGTGTTTGTCAAGTATGTAAATGACTTGGAAGAGAATGTAGATGAAGTGACCCATAACTTGGTGGAGTATTAGATAGTGAAGAAGGTTGTGAAAGGACATTAATCAGCTGAAAAGTTTGGTGGGATGGTGCCAGGCAGAATTTAAGAGTCAGAACACTACACCACAGAAACAAGCCTTTAAGCCCATCTAACCCAAGCTGAACTGTTATACTGCCTGGTCCCTCACCTTTACTATAGTCCTCCACACCCCTTCCCTCCCATTCACGCACTTTTATTAAATGTTGCAATCGAACCTACATCCACTAATTCCGCTTGCAGCTTGTTCCACAATGCACCACCCTCTGAGTGAAGAAGCTCCCAGGTTCCCCTTAAATATTTTACCTTTTACCCTTAACCTATGTCCTCTAGTTCTAGTCTTACCCAAGCTCAGTGGAAAAAGTCTGTTTGCATTTACTCTATCACTACACCTCATAATTTTGTATATCTTTATCAAATCTCCCCTCATTCTCCTATGTTCCAGGGAATAAAGTCCCAATTTATTCAACCTTTCCCTACAACTCAAAGCTGCTGCACAGGTTGACTCTGTGGTTAAGAAGGCATACAGTGCATTGGCTTTCATCAACCATGAGATTGAGTTTAAGAGCCGAGAGGTAATGTTACAGCTATATTGGACGCTGGTCAGACCCCATTTGGAGTACTGTGCTCAATTCTGGTTGTCTCACTACAGGAAGGACGTGGAAACCATAGAAAGGGTGCAGAAGAGATTCGCAAGGATGTTGCCTGGATTGGGGAGCGTGCCTTATGAGAATAGGTTGAGAGAACTCAGCCTTTTCTCCTTAGAGTGACAGAGGATGAAAGGTGACCTGATAGGGGTGTACAAGATAATGAGAGGCATTGATCGTGTGGATAGTCAGAGGCTTTTTCCCAGGGCTGAAATGGCTAGCATGAGAGGGCATAGTTTTAAGATGCTTGGAAGTAGGTACAGAGGAGATGCCAGGGGTAAGTTTTTTTTCATGCAGAGAGTGGTGAGTGCGTGGAATGGGCTGCCGGTGGCGGTGGTGGTGGAGGCGGAAACAATAGGGTCTTTTAAGAGACCCCTGGATAGGTGCATGGAGCTTAGAAAAATAGAGGGCTATGGGTAAGCCTAGGTAGTTCTCAGGTAAGGGCACGTTCGGCACAGCTTTGTGGGCCGAAGGGCCTGTATTGTGCTGTAGGTTTTCTATGTTTATGTACCTCAGGTTCTCAAGTCCTTGCAAATTCCTTATAGATTTTCTCTGTACTCTTTCAAACTCATTGATATCTTTCCCGTAGGTAGGTGACTAGAACCGCACACAATACTCCAAATTAGACCTCACCAATATCCTATTCAACTTGAACATAATAGCCAGACTCCTGTATTCAGTATTCTGATTTCTGAAGGCCAATGTGCTAAAAACTCTCTTTACGAACACATCTATCTGTGATACCAGTTTCCAGGAATTATGGATCTGAATACCCATACCCTTTTGTTCTACTATAGTACTCAGTGCTCTCCCGTTCACATATATATAGCCCATGATTGACTTCTCAAAGTGTAACATATTGCACTTGGCTGCATTAATACTTTCAGCCCATTTTTCCAGATTGTCCAGATCCTGCTGAAAAGTTTGATAGCTTTCCTTGCTGTCCACTACATCCCAATTTTGGTGTCATCTGCAAATTTGCTGATCCAGTTTACCACACTGTCATACAAATCATTATTTTACATGACAAATAACAACAGACCCAGCACCGATCCCTGCAACACACAAGTCACAAACCTCCAGACAGAGAGACAACCACTCTCTGCTGTCTTTCATTAAGCCAAAGTCGAATTCCATTGACTACTTCATCCTGAATGCCTAGCAATTGAATCATCTGGACCATTCCACCCGCCCCCATCCCCCACCCCCATGCAGGACTTTGTCAAAGGCTTGCTAAAGTCCATGTAGACAACCTACTGCCTTTCCTTCATAAACTTTTTGCTAGCCTCCTTGAAAAACTTTATAGGATTGGTTAGACACAACCTACCAAGTACAAAGCTCTGCTGACATCAGGTCCTATCCATCCAAATACTTGGAAATTCTGTCCCTTCATCCAGACAAGTGCAAGGTAATGCATTTTGGGACATCTAATCCTAACAGGATATGTGAAATAAATATAACTGATAACTAAAATCTTACTCCCAGTAAGATGGTAACATGCCGAGTACCTATGCTCCACCCGCCACAAACAGCGAGATGCCCCGACAGCCACCCATTTCAATTCTACTTCTCATTCCCATTCTAACTGCTGCGATGAGGCCACACTCAGGTTGGAGGACAACACCTTATATTCCTTCTGGGTAGCCTCCAACCTGATGGCATGAACATTGATTTCTTGAACTTCCAGTAATTGCCCACCCCCTCCCCTCCTTCACCACTCCCAATTCCTGTTTCTCTCTCTCAGCTTATCTCCTTTCTTGCCCATCACCTCCCTATGGTGCTCCTCCTTCCTCCATTTCTTACATGGTCTGTCCTCTCCTATCTCCAGCCCTTTATCTCTTTCACCAAACAACTTCCCAACTCTTTACTTCACTCCCTCTCTCAGTTTCAACTATCACCTACCACCTTGTACTACTTACTCCCCCCCTCCACCTTTTTACTCTCACTGCCCTTTCTTACCAGTCCCGATGAAGGGTCTCAGCCCGAAACGTTGACTGTACTCTTTTCTATAGATGCTGCCTGGCCTGCTGAGCTCCTCCAGCATTTTGTGTGTGTGTTGCTTAGGATTTTCAGCATCTGCAGGCTTTCTCATATTTGAAGCACTATACCTACTTGGTCACCATCCCCATAATTTACATAAATTCATTCATTCCACCGCAGATGCATCTTCACTGAAACTCATACTGTCTACAAGAAACACCACAGGAAGTTGCCAGACATTTTGAATGGCACCTCCAAACAATAACCTCAGCAACCCACAATGACACTAGTAGTGGTACACAAAGCTTTTTAAAAGACTGGAAGGTACCAGTGAATCATTCATCTTGAAGTCAGTGATGGGACTTGTGAAATCCAGATTTTTTTCGTACTCTTACATCCTGTCTCCACAGTTCTGCAAATTCTTTCCTTTCAGATAGCTTGCCTTTGAATAGAACAAGTTAATCCATATTTACAGCTATTCTGGACACTGTATAACCCCTCACCTCATTTTCAGTTCATTTCCAAATCACCTTCATTCTCTATCCCTCCTTTACAGAGGTGCTACTGTCCATGCTTTCACCTATTATAATTTTATAAACTGCCTTTTCTGCTCCAGGGAGAATAACCCTGGCTTCTCCAGTCTACCCATGTGACTAAAATGCATACAACAGGGCAGCACAGGAAGCCCAATGTTACATTGAACCAGCTAAAAAGCAAATCAAAAACATCCAGACACCAATCCCTCCTACCTACACAATGTCTATACCCTTCCATCCATGTGCTTATCCAAACATCTCTTTCAAGCCTCTAGAGGGAATCTATTTACCTCTACCACCATACCAAGCAATACATTCCAAGCATCCACCACTGAGTAAAAAACACATTCCCCCTTGAACCTGTTTAACCTGGATAACCTCGTTATCCCTCCACACCTTCGCTCCAAATGAAGACCTATTTTTCCAGTTCCAACATGTTTGCAGACTCAAAAATTGGCCTTCCCACATAGTGCCTGACTTGCTGAGTTTTTGTTTTACATAGCTTTTGTATTTTGTGCCTCTACTTAGAAAGCCCAAGATCCCCGTTTGCAATTATCTTCACAATCCTTCGCATAATCTATCTTATTTTTCCCCAGTTTTCATTTTTCTCCTGCTCCCTGACACTCCTCCCAGTTTCTATCTACCCCACCTCCCTTCCCTCTCTCTCTAGTCTGTTTCTTGCAGCTTTCTCACTATTCTGACTAAATCCCTCCACAGATGCTGCCTGACCCGTTGAAATCCTCTCTCCCAGCACTTTTGTGTGCGTTGATCTCCACCTACTCCCATCCTTTCCTTGTTTGCCTGGTCCCCTCCCGCTGCCTCTCGACTTACGGAGCTTCCAAGCGATTTTCGTCGGTCCCGAAACCGCCATCCTAGAACCGGGAAGAGGGGATGCAGGGGCCTGCCGCTGCCCAGCTCGATTTCGGGTGGTTGCCCGGGTTACAGCGCAAGGCCGGAGATCGGTACAAATCAAACCGCTTCCCCACGCATGTCGAGCACTGCGCATGCGCAGTCGTTCGGCCCGCGGCCGCGGCTTGAGCTGTGAAACTACGCAGGCGCGTTCTCGGCAGAGGTCGGGGGCTGGTTGCATCAACCGGTAACTGATTGGATAGACGGTACTCGGCTTGCAGCGCCAAACTGTCATATAAACGCACAATCAAAATGTCCTTCCGCTACTTTCTCACTTGATTCGTTTTATTCTTGTTCTATACCGATTATATTAAAACGGGAAGTCAATATGTTTCTTCGGTCGGACTAAATGAAGCGTCCTTTCGAACAGTTTACGTCCTCACGGTAACAAGATAGCCAATCAGAATAAGCGACATGAAAAGTTCTGCTCTGAAAGGAAGTAAGGGCGCATGCGCGGCATTCAACTTGTCTGGCTTCACAACTTTTCCTGAAGGGGTTCCTTCGGACCGAAACGTGGACTGTACTCTTTTTTTCCCCACGGATACTGCCTGGCCTGCTGAGTTTCTCCAGCATTTTGTGTGTGTTACTTGAATTTCCCTTATCTGCAGATTTCCTCGTGTTTTGACACATAAAACTGGCTTAGCGGGTGCTAATGTACCCAAGTGACCGTTGAATATCATTTCTGTTGTTAAAGTGCACTTGTGTATTCAACTTAGTGATGCTAAAATAGCTGCCTGTGTTAGTAAGAGAAAGCGGTGACGACATTTTGCACTAGTGGAGTAGAAAGAAAAGTTACCATGATCTAAAGAGAGCGACGTTCGAATGTGCGTCCTTCGCCCACACCTCAGCGAGTTCCGTGTTCACCATGATGCGGAACTCTTCTTCCGCCGTCTCCGAGCCTACTTCTTCGGCAAGGACTCTTCCACCCCCACTGATGACCCCTTCTCCCGTCTTCAACCCTCGTCTTCTTCATGGACACCCCGCTCTGGTCTTCTTCCTGCTGGATCTCTTTATTGCTAACTGCCGACGGGACATCAACCGCATCTTGTTCCCATTCCAACTCCTCTCCTTCCGAACGCTCTGCTCTCCACTCCCTCTGCACTAGTCCTAACCTTACTATTAAACCCACCGATAAGCGGGGTGCTGTTGTAGTCTGGCGTACTGACCTCTGCCTTGCCGAGGCACAGCGACAACTCGCGGATACCTCCTCTTATTTACCCCTCGATAGTGACCCCACTAGGGAGCACCAGGTCATTGTCTGCCACACCATCACCGACCTTATCCGCTCAGGGGATCTCCCATCCACTGCTACCAACCTTATAGTTCCCACACCTCGCACTTCCCGTTTCTACCTCCTACCCAAGATCCACAAACCTGCTTGTCCTGGCAGACCTATTGTCTCAGCTTACTCTTGCCCCACCGAACTCGTTTCTGCATACCTCGACATGGTTTTATCCCCCCCCCTGTTCAATCCCTTCCTACCTATGTTCATGACACTTCTCACGCTCTTAAACTTTTTGATGACTTTAAGTTCCCTGGCCCCCACCGCTTTATTTTCACCATGGATGTCCAGTCCCTATATACTTCCATCCCCCATCAGGAAGGTCTCAAAGCTCTCCGCTTCTTTTTGGATTCCAGACCTAATCAGTTCCCCTCTACCGCCACTCTGCTCCGTCTAGCGGAATTAGTCCTTACTCTTAATAATTTCTCCTTTGGCTCCTCCCACTTCCTCCAAACTAAAGGTGTAGCTATGGGCACCCGTATGGGTCCTAGCTATGCCTGCCTTTTTGTTGGCTTTGTGGAACAATCTATGTTCCGTACCTATTCTGGTATCTGTCCCCCACTTTTCGTTCGCTACACTGACGACTGCATTGGCGCTGCTTCCTGTACGCATGCTGAGCACATCTTTCCCTCCCCCCACCTCTGCTTTCCGCAGGGATCGCTCCCTACGCGACTCCCTTGTCCATTTGTTCCCCCCCTCCATCCCTCCCCACTGATCTCCCTCCTGGCACTTATCCTTGTAAGCGGAACAAGTGCTACACATGCCCTTACACTTCCTCCCTTACCACCATTCAGGGCCCCCGACAGTCCTTCCAGGTGAGACGACACTTCACCTGTGAGTCGGCTGGGGTGATATACTGCGTCCGGTGCTCCCGATGTGGCCTTCTATATATTGGCGAGACCCGCCGCCGACTGGGAGACTGCTTTGCTGAATACCTACGCTCTGTCCGCCAGAGAAAGCAGGATCTCCCAGTGGCCACACATTTTAATTCAACATCCCAATCCCATTCTGACATGTCTATCCACGGCCTGCTCTACTGTAAAGATGAAGCAACACTCAGGTTGGAGGAACAACACCTTATATCCCGTCTGGGTAGCCTCCAACCTGATGGCATGAACATCGACTTCTCTAACTTCCGCTAATGCCCCACCTCCCCCTCGCACCCCATCCGTTATTTATTTTTATACACACATTCTTTCTCTCACTCTCCTTTTTCTCCCTCTGTCCCTCTGAATATACCCCTTGCCCATCCTCTGGGTTCCTCCCCCCCCCCTTGTATTTCTCCCCGGGCCTCCTGTCCCATGATGCGCTCATATCCCTTTTGCCAATCACCTGTCCAGCTCTTGGCTCCATCCTTCCCCCTCCTGTCTTCTCCTATCATTTTGGATCTCCCCCTCCCCCTCCCCCTCCCCCTCCCCCTCCCACTCCCACTCCCACTCCCACTCCCACTTCCACTTTCAAATCTCTTACTAGCTCTTCCTTCAGTTAGTCCTGGCGAAGGGTCTCGGCCTGAAACGTCGACTGTACCCCTTCCTGGAGATGCTGCCTGGCCTGCTGCGTTCACCAGCAACTTTGATGTGTGTTGTTCGAATGTTTTCCCCAGGTTTGGGGGAGGAAGTAGCTGATAATATCCATGTAAATTCATTTACACTTGTTTGTCAATCTAGAATATCGGCAAATTGACATGTTTTACACGTGGATACTTTCGATTTTCGGGGGAAAGGTAGCGTGGTTGTATGAAGTTCCTTTTGGCCTAATAGGTTAGCCTTTCTAGTAATTTAACTACAAAGTAATATAGAGTAAAGTTTATTTTGGCTTGCTTTATTGTTTTATGACCGAATTTGAATGTAATGGAGTAATACATAGAACAGAATAGTACAGCACAGTACAGGTCCTTCGGCCCACAATGTTGTGCCGACCCTCAAACCCTGCCTCCCATATAACCCCCACCTTAAATTCCTCCTTATACCTGTCTAGTAGTCTCTTAAACTTCGCTCTTGTATCTGCCTCCACCACTGACTCAGGCAGTGCATTCCACGCACCAACCACTCTCTGAGTAAAAAACCTTCCTCTAATATCCCCCTTGAACTTCCCACCCCTTACCTTAAAGACATGTCCTCTTGTATTGAGCAATGGTGCCCTGGGGAAGAGGCGCTGGCTGTCCACTCTATCTATTCCTCTTATTATCTTGTACACCTCTATCATGTCTCCTCTCATCCTCCTTCTCTCCAAAGAGTAAAGCCCTAGCTCCCTTAATCTCTGATCATAATGCATTCTCTCTAAACCAGGCAGCATCTTGGTAAATCTCCTCTGTACCCTTTCCAATGCTTCCACATCTTTCCTGTAGTGCGGCGTGTACAATGTGAATGTGTTACTCTTCACGTAGTGTGAACGAGGAGAACTCGTTTCAAGGTCTAGCCTATACGTGTTTAGAAGTTGAGCACGTCTCTGCCAAAGTGAGTACAGTACAGTATATCTTCCAGTTAAGATTAGATATATTTATATTTTTGTGTATAGGGTACAGGGTTGGTGGGATTCTAATGCTTGTATTTTATAGAATTGCCAGTACAGTATTGGTTTTGTATATTAATGTATTTTCATACTGCATACGTAACAAGGGTGTGGTCCGAAATTAAGGTAGATTGTAACAGAAGGAACTGCTTTTTAATTCATTTAGTCATTTTTATTTTGCTACCCTCTTTCTGCATGAAAATGTCTAAAACAAATAAAGGAATTAAAGACCCGAGAAAAGTATTTGTTGTCCTGTGTGTTTTTCCCCAGGTTACAAAATTTGCTACCAGGTGTGGGGCAATTCCAAGTCAGTTTAGGGGTTTTTTGATCTTTTTATGCAGTACAATATATAGTACATTATACGGTAGTGGGGAAAGATAGGTCAGCCGTTCCCGTGGGTCGGAAGGAGAGCCTGTTACCGTGCGGGGACCGTGGTAGGGCCCTGAGACCGGCTGGGACAGCGGGACTGACAACAGGACGTCGAACTGTGATAGTGATTCAGAGCAACTGCGGCTGTGAAGTCGTCGTGTTTTCTGCCAGAGTCGTCAGCAGCCCCTTTCCCAAGCTCATTGTAGGGACTTTAAAGACTTAAGTTTTCATAATGTTACATCAAGGGTGGGCAAACTGAACCTGATGTGAATGAACAAATTAGGGAGTTCCATAATATGCAGGAGGAAGACCAGGCTGATGACTTGTTCACCTATCTCAGGGAAGCTTTTACTGACAACCATGGTACACCCCAGCTGTTGTACAGCTTCTATAGTTACAAACAGCGTGAGGATGAAGGCATAGGAGAGCTTTCACATGCCCTAGCCTGAGCTCTTAACTTGCTACTGAAGCAATTCCCTGATGCTGTGGTCAATAAGAGAGTGGCGCTCAGAGATCTTTCCCTTAGAGGGGAGCTCCACCAATTCGTGCAGAACAACCCCGAATCCCCAATGATAGAAGTGCGAGTGGAGGCTTGCCTGTGGTTTCTAGAAGAGTTCTTGGGAAGTAGACTGTAGAAACAAAGTGCAGCAGTAGCCAGGCACAGCTCTCAACTCTCAAAGCTCAGGAATATCAGTCTCACACTACACGATGTCCTGAAAGTAGTTGCAGGGAAAAGCCATTAGTGAGTTAACTCAAGCCTCAATGTGTATGCAATAATCCAGATGTGGCCTAACCAGAGTTCTTAAAAAGTTGAAACATAACCTCTTGACTTTTAAACTCAATACCTCAACTAATAAAAACAGGCAACACCTCGCACCTCTCTGGGCTAAGTTCCATCGCCATTTCTCTACCCATATTTGCAACTGATCTATATCGTACTGTATTCTTTGCCAGTCTGCTACACTATCCACAACTCTACCGATCTTGCTGTCGTCTACGAATGTACTAACCCGCCCATCTACAGTTTCATCCAAGTCATTTATCTTCTACTCCTCCTTCACCCATTCATTGCACATGTGTATCTTGCATCAAAAGTTTATGGTTTTTAGCCTCCCATCAGCAACTCCAGCACAAAATGAAAGTCAATGGTTCAGTATGGGATGTGGAGACTGATGCGCTTTCGGATGAGGGCCCTACGCATGCTCTCAGGTGGACTTGAGAATCAGACTTTTTCAAAGAGCAAAGGAGTTGTGCCAGATGGTATTCATCCAGAAACCAATAGCTCTTAAATGTTATTTTTAAACAATTTTATTACATGGACATTTGCTGCTGGATTCGAGAGCTATGCTTCTTCGGTATATAAAAGAAAAACATTAGGGCAATCTTAAATCTCTAAAACATAATGCGAATGCCTTGCCTGATTCATTATTACAATCAGTACTTAGTGCAATGTTGGCAGATACAATTGGATATAATAAAACATTTTATTTAGTCACAATAAAGCAAAGTATTCAAAGATGCAAGCCTCCGTTGGTATGTAACAGTGCGGATCATTTCAATGTACTGTGTTAACCATCTCATTAACAAATATAAATGCATGCTTGTTTCAAGAGGCACTATTTTAGAGATACAAATAGGCAAGACAATTATAATTATGCAAATACTTAATACATTCTGCTCCTTGAAATGTGACTTGTGTGGAACTTATCATTGCTGACATAACAAATTACATCTTGTAGATCAAATACTGTTGTTTACAGAGATAAATCATGTTCCCCTTCAACTTAGTTTAGGGTCGGTATTGAATTGTGACTTTCCCCTGCTGCTGCTTGTAATTTAGTCTGTTGAACTACCCTTTTCTCTCTAATGTCCAGCCCAATGCTCGCACATATGTGGTGTTAAATTGTAGCTGAAAATCTCTTAACATTATGGATTCAGTTCCTGTGCATAGACTCCAGTCTAAAATATGCTTCAGAACTTTTAACACTTGTGTATAAATGTAAAGGAAAGTTGCTCTCTCTGTTGCATTGCAAAAGTAAGTACATTCCAAAATGATTCCTTTATAATGTGGCTTGAGGCACTGTCTTAAGTGCAAGTGGTTTATTTCAGAATCCATCGCTACTGCAAAAGCTGGAGAATGCATTAAATCCAAAGAAGTCATCAATTTAAAACTCCTGATTTATTTTCCGCTCTCACATTTACCACAGTTATACCCATTATAAAAAGCAAATGGAAAATGCAAAAAAAAAAGCAAAAATAGAAAATGCTATAAATACTCAGGAGGTCAGACAGCATCAATACAGACAGAAGCAGAATTAAGTCATTCTGATTTACAGTTCATCCACCTGAAAAGTCAGTAATATCTTTCTCTCCATAAATGCTTCTTGACCTGCTGGGTATTAAGAGCATTTTCTATTTTTAGTATGAAATTTTAATATTCTGGCTCTTGGTTTGGTAACGAACTGTTATTTAAGCTTTCAGGTGACCTAGGGCATTTTAAAATTCTTAAGTGAAGTTATAGTAAATATATTTTAATGCCATAAAATCTTTGATCTAGTAAATACGCTGCAATAAAATTATTTACCTGCATTGCTTAGGAAAACAAGACACTATAGGCTATCATGTAGCCATCATTATAAAGGTAGAGCTTCCTATCTACTGGGTTGTAATGAAGGCTTGCCACATTTGGAGAGTATTTGACAAAACGGATATTAAGATTTTTGGCCTCTTGATTAGTGATGGTGTCAAACATGTAAAATATTTCCTCTTCAATTTCACTGATATATCGAGTGGCATAAAGCACCCCACAGATCATAAAGGCATTAGTTGTTGATTTCTTAAAGAGCTTTGTTTTCCAGGTCTGTAACACAGTCATATTGATGCTGCTTATTTTACTCAGTACAATGTTGCCATAATTCTCTTCAGTGGCATAAATAACCCAGATCCCATTTTCATCCACTGAGAAATCTATGTCTGTGTAGCCATAACAATTGTAATAACAGTACGGGAATTTGTTTGAATGGCCAGCATTAGGAAGGTTCACATTAGTTATAACCTTTGTGTTAAGGTCAAATTTGCACATTTGTCCAGATTTATAACAGTTGTAATACAAAGACCCATTATAAACCACAACACCTGGACCCTGGATCGAATTGGTCGTGGTAGACGATGATGTCACCGTAAAATCTATATGACTGGTTACCATGAGGAAGTCTCTGTAAGAAGAGTAAGTTCGTACTGTATTTCCATAAATATTGGAAGAAAATAGTGCCACAACCCAGTACAATGTTGGACTTCCAGGCATTGAATCCATGCCCCATGCTCCATAAGGGTATGATGAACCATATGGGTTGATTTGTGCTACTAAAGGTCTGCTGATATTACGTAAAATTCCTTTAGTACAATTACCTGTAAGGAAGATAATTAATTATAGTTCAATTTTCTTTCATTTGTTTTGATGACTTTTCTTTAATCAATAAAGAGAATAAACCCTTGTTGAACCCATCGACCTCACCCCATATCTATCAATCCAGCTTAATTGAATTATTTGATATCATTAACCTTTACATCATTCCCCCTAATCATGATCTGTTCCTTTGTAATTCCCTTTAGACTTAATTCACTACCATGGTCTTTCCTCAGATTCAAATGCACATCACTTCTCCCATTGTTCACAACCAAACTCTCATTCCCATCAGAATGTTTCATTCTCATCAGATTCATAGATTTCTGTTACAGCATATTTAAATGTATAAGTTCATATGTGTTCATTTAACCAAAGGTTAGCAGTTCTGAGCATCTCACTTGTGAATACAGACGTACTAAACATCTGGAAGGCTCAACCCACCTCTGTCACTATCCTGGCCCAACAGCATCTGCTTTTGGTTTAGACTACACCTGGGTATTTAGAGACTAAACTTTCAAATTTTCTAATTATTACAAATTTGGCAGTATGACAACCAATGAGAATTATGTCAATCAATTAAAACAGGATGCAGCAGAATAACAAATAAGTGGCTGATGGAATTTAATACAGAGAAGTATGAAGTGTAAGGGCATGAGCCAATCTTGACTTTGTGGCACTGCTGAACACTGTATACAAAAACAGGATCTAAGGGGATTATGTGCATGTATCTATGAAGCCAAAAGCATGTATTGAGAGAGTAGTCGTTGAAGCATTTGGGATCTTGGGTTTCATGAATAAGGTTATTCATGAAATAAGGTTATTCATAATGATACATTATGTAACAAACACATGATTAGACTACTGTTAGAGTATTGGTCCAGATCTGTAGTCCTTGAGAGGGTGTAGATGAGAGTTACCAGAATGGATTCAAGGGATGAATGATTTTAACCCCAATGTTTTGATGGCAGGGTTATTGCCCCTGGAACAAAGAAGATTGTGGAGAGATAGGATTAAGGTGTAGGTATATAAAGTATGCAACAAAAATCTGTCCCAATTGTACAAGGTCAGAAGGTACAGATTTAAAGTTATGCCAAGAACTACAGGGGATATGATGACATACTTTTCTAGTGTAATCAGTGGTAATAGCCACTGATTAGATTGCTTTACAGACAGCCAATGTGGACTCAGTGGACATTATGGCTGCCCTTTCTACAATAAGACACGAACTCTTGTCTTCTTTTTCCCTCTCCAAATATGTTACCTAACATTTGAATTCCTTTTGCAACCAGGCTAACCAATTCACTGGTATCTTCCTACAGCCAAGAACTTTCTAACTCACTTTCAATCACACTGTCATTTTGGCTTCATTGGTAGTCATCTTAATTATGACCTCCAAGTCATCTAATTTATACATATCATGAGAAGCAAGAGCACTGAGTCTTAGGCTTCAGGTTAACTGTTGCTTTTTGCTGCTGCGTTCCCTTGGATCCCATCAGGCTTTACCTTCTTTGGCAAACACCTTCTAAAGGTCAAATTCACAGTACTTATATGTCAGTACTTTGAGATTCATTTTATCGCAGAAAAATTTTCACAGGAAAATAAAGACAATAGATTTTATGAAAAAACATAAACAACTAATGCACAAAAGAAGACAAAACATGCGAATCTAAATAAATAAATAAATAAATATTACAGAGAACACGGGCTGCAGAGCCCTTGAAAGTGGGTCTGTGGAATCAGTTCAGAGTTAAGGAGAGTGAAGTTATCCACACTGGTTCAATCTCCCTGTAGAATGCATCAAATATTCTAATGTCAACCACTTCATATATTCTGTTTAATTAGTCAGAAGTCACCAACTGTTCTTGATTAATCTGCATCTCTGTACATGTGGATTTCATCCTTTAGAATTTTGCCAGACTGACCTTATTGTTTCTATTTTGGTTATTGTCTTTTTAAACAATTTTACTTCATCAGAAAACCTCCAGTTCACTTTTAGCTTACTTATAGTCAAGGCACAATGGAAGTTATAGCCAAAACCTCCCTTTCTTCTTTAAAGAGACTGACATGCATTTTATCTGGCCTGGTGAATTGCCCACCTTTAAAGATGCACATCAATATTGAGAAATTCCCAACAGTGCTTACAGAGCCAGGAAAAGGTAAGCCCAGTTCATTCGCCGTCTGTGGTATACACATCATGCATCAGAAATTAAGAGTACTCTTTAACGTGCATCCTCCAAAAGGACCATGAACTTGTCGTGGCTTGGAGGTTTGCGTGTCTCAACAACCAGGAGCGCTATGTTGGCTGGAGTCAGGACCTTGTGCTTTGGCTCTTGGTCAGGTGACCCATGCCAAACAGGTCAAAGGGTAGAGGCCAGACTAAAAGTGGTCCATTGGTCCTGCAGGTTCAGGGATTTAACACAGGGTTAATAAACCTGACTGGTAAAACTAAACTATTATGAAAACAGCAATGAAGAATCCTTCCAGGTCTGAATACGATGGTATCCCTGAGGCTCTACCCGGGATTTACATGACTGACAGTAGTGAGAACCAAGAGGAAGCTACTGCCATGGTGAAGGAAGCCCTAAACACCACGAGAGATGGAGGACCTTCATTGCTGACCCAAATGCCAGAGGCATAACGGGCAATAAGTAAGTAAGTTTGAAGTGCAAGAACTCTCTGTTACATCCAGATCTCAATGTAATAGAATTGAATGTAGTTTAAATCTAAGTGAATTTGCTTGGTATTACAGATTAATGTTGCTAAAGTAACAAATAAGGTATGCTAGTCAGTGAACATGTAATCTCACCAATTTTGAATTTCCCATAAACAGAAGAGCTTTCTAATTGGTTCTTCATTTTCTTCAAGAGGTCTTTCATGTTCAATAAATTCTGTTTGTCATACTGCTGTAACCTCAGCACACTGCGATGGGAATCATCCAGCTAGATCAGAAGTTACGTTCATTAGAATGTATGTTTAACATAATGTATGTTTACTATATATTTACATTAGTACTAGCAGTTGATCACTTACTGTTAGGGGTAATGAACAGTCCATTATTAGTGGTAATGCATTGTTCATCTTTTTTTAAAGTTTTATTTAGAGATACAGCATAGTAACAGGCCCACTGGCCAAACAAGCCCATACCACCCACTTAACCACAAGATAGATCAGTATAATTAGGCCATTCAGCCCAGCTTTGCTGATTTATTATCCTTCTCAGCCCTATTCCCCTGCCTTCTCCCTGTAACATTTGATGCACTTACAAATCAAGTACCTATCAACCTCTGCTTTAAATACACTCATGTGACCAGTTAACCTAGTGATCAGCAGGTCTTTGGAATATGACAGGGAACTGGAGCATCTGGAGTAAACCCATGTGTTCACAGGGAGAACATACAAACTCCTGACAGACAGCAGTGGAATTGACCTCCAGTTGCTGGCTCTATAACAGCCTTGCACTAACCACTATACTATGGAAATTATGAGTAGTCTGTAGTGAACAAGCTGCTTATTATCAGGGTTAATGAACTGTCTGTTTGTTATTAGTGTTAAAGAATGCATTTATTATGAAGTATGATAACAAACTACCTGCTATTAGGTATGATGAAACTTCAATGTACTTAATATTATTAAAGATAGTGATCAGTCCACTTATTCATATGGATAATCACTAGTTTATCTATTATTGGTTAGAAACAGATGGTCTTAGAACCTTTAGCTATTGCTTTCCGGGAATCTAATGATATCAGTGGTGTTTTAAGGAGGGGTATTACCCACAAAGTTCCACTTTATGCTGATGATCTTTTGCTCTACATTTCTAATGTGAAGTCTTCTTTACCTTCCCTACTTTCTTTACTCTCCTGCTTTAGTCAGTTTTCAGAATATAAACTTAACTTTCATAAGAGTGAACATTTTCCTTTAAATAATTTGGTATTAGTTAATACTAACCTTCCATTTAAAATTGTAAGAAATCAATTTACTCATTTGGGCGTAACAATTACTAGGAATTACAAATTCCTTTTTAAAGAAATTTTTTTTACACTTCTGAGTTATGTTAAGAAGGCACTATCAAATTGGTCAGCCCTCTCTTTATCGTTGATTGGCTGAATCAATTCTATGCATTCAGGCCATACCTGTTTTTATTCCTAAATCCTTTTTTGATTCTTTGGATTCTATTATATCTTATATATGGAAAAATAAAATTTCTCAATTAAATAAAGTTCATCTTCAAAAAGCTAAAAAGAATGGAGGTTTAGCCTTACCCAATTTGAGGTTTTATTACTGGGCAGTCAATATACGGAATCTTACGTTTTGGTTATATTATATTAATGGTGAAGACTGTCCAGTCTGGGTTTCTTTAGAAGATAACTCTGCTGATAAACTTTCTATCATTTCTCTTTTCAGATCCTCAATTCCTTTACCTTTAAGTAATTTAACTGATAATTTTGTAGTTAAACACACTTTGAGGATTTGGGCACAATTTAGAAACTATTTTAGTTTATTGAGTTTTTCACTTCCCAGCTGCATTTTTAATAACTTTTTTTAAAACCTTCTATGTCTGATGTAGATTTTAAAGAGTGGAATAGATTAGGTATTAAGTGTTTTCATGATTTGTTTGTTGGAGATAGTCTCTCTTCATTTGAACAACTGTCAGTTAAGTATAGCCTACCGAGAACTCACTTTTTTCAATATTTACAAATTAGGGACTTCTTGTGTTCTCAAGTACATCCATTTCCTAAAAGTCCAGATAAAAATTTACTTTATATAATTTTTAATTTGAAACCCTTCCAAAATGCATCTATATCTAATATTTATGGTATGTTGTTGGGAATGAGAAATATTCCTTTAGATAAAATTAAAAATCTTTGGGAACAAGATTTACCGATTTCAATTTCTGAGGACACTTGGAATGAAATTTTTAAATTGGTTAATACCTCATCGTTATGTGCCTGTCATTCCCTTCTACAATTTAAAATGGTTCATAGGGCCCACATGACTAAAGATAAGCTGTCTCGTTTTTATTCGGATATATCTCCCTGTTCTCCCTGGAGAAGTTTCACTAATCTGTATGTTTTGGACTTATCCGAGTCTTGAAAAATATTGGAAGGAAGTATTCCAAATTTTTTCGGTGCTTTTTAAAGTAAATTTTAAACCTAATCTTTTGACTGCCTTATTTGGTATTGTTGGAGGAAATGATATTATTTTGGAGACACATGATTTGCATATTTGCATATTTCTCTTACAGCCAGGAGGACATTGTTGCTTCAGTGGAAGGATGCCACTCCGCCTACTCAAGCTCAATGGTTAAATGATGTTACATCATGCTTAAATTTAGAGAAGATTCGCTGTTCAATTTCTGAACCTAGAGAAGACTTTTTTTTTAACATTGTGGGGACCTTTTTCGAATTATTTTCAAAATCTTTGATTTGCTATTAAGCACAGATGTTGGCTAATAATATGCTTTACTATATGTTAAAGATTTTTTCCTTTTTCAAAAACCAAACAGCTGTTTTTTTTTCTGGTAATGGGTTTAGATTTTTTGCATAATAAAATTATCTCTTTTCAATATTATGTTTAAATTTAATTTATATGGATATGGGGTAATTACACTTCATCTGTGATTTCAATATATTGTAATCGATATATAAGTATAGAGTATATATCCTACTATACTCTGTATTATTTTATGTAAGAAATTAATAAAAATATTGAAAAAGAAACAGACAACATCATCAGAGGCGATGGGCTCACTATTCATTATTCTGGGTAATGAACGATCAAGGAAATAACCAGTATTTATCATTAATGAAATGCAATATTTATTATCTGCTGCCATGTTCTCAGTTGCTTATTCCATTATTGTCACTTTTTTTTGCACTACTACAGATTGTGCTACTGCCTTGCACATGAAGCTGCCAAACAAAATTTGATTCCGTGGTATTGCAGGTAAGATACTAGCATGGATAGACTGACTGGTAAGAGGCAAAGAGTGGACTTTCCTGGCTGGCTGCCAATAACTAGTATTGTTGCATATGGGTCAGTGCTGGAACAGCTTCTTTTTACGTTGTACGCCAATGGCAGAATAGATGGCTTTGTGACCAAGTTGGTGAAGGGCAGGAAATGTTGAGAAAACAGGGACCCTGCAGAAGATTAGGAGAATGGGCAAAGAAGTGGCAGATGGAATACAATGTGGGAAATGTCCGGAGATGGACTTTGGGAGAAGGAATAAAGGTGTAGACTAATTTTCTACAGTCTACACTTCCTGTATAAGGGAGAAAAGTCAAAAATCAGGGATGCAAAGGGACTTGGGAGTCTTCGTGCTGGATTCTCTAAAGGTTAACTTGCAGGGTGAGTTGGTAGTAAGGAAGACAAATGCAATGCTAGCACTTATTTTGAGAGGACTAGAATATGGAAGCAAAGATGTAATGATGATGATTCATAGGACATTGGTCAGACTGCACTTGGAGTATTGTGAGCAGTTTTGGGCCCCATATCTAATAAAGCTGTGTTGCCATTGGAGAGGGTCCAGAGGACGTAAATGAGAATGATCCCAGGAATTAGAGGGTTAATATATGAGAAGTATTTGATGGGCTCTGGGCCAGTACTTGCTGGAGTTTAGAAGAATCGGGAGGGGGGGGGGGAATCTTATTGAAACTTACCGAATATTGAAAGGCCTAGATACAGTGGATGTGGAGAGGATGTTTCCTATAGTGTGGGATTCTAGGACCAGAGGGTGCAGCCTTAGAATGGAAGAACGTCCCTTTAGAACAGAGATAAGGAGGAATTTCTGTAGTTGGAGGGTGGTGAATCTGTTTTATTAGGGGTATTGGTCTAATCACAAACAAGAGTAAATCTGCAGATGCTGGAAATCCAAGCAACACACATAAAATGCTGAAGGAACTCAGCAGACCAGGCATCATCTATAGAAAAGAGTACAGTCAATGTTATGGGCGAAGACTCTTCATTAGCACTGGAGAGAAAAAAAATACCCTTCATCAGGACTCCTTCTCCAGCTTGTTTATTATTAGAGATATTGGAATGACATTCAGCATTCCGTTTACTATTTATGATAATTAGCATGATCTATTATTAAGGACAATGATTGCTCTTTTTTTAGGAAAGCTAATAGTATTCATATTTGCTTCTTGGACAGATGGACAGTCTTTCTTTTTAGACTGTAATATTTCACCTTTCAAAAGTTTTCCAGGCTTACTTTAACATGCTTGCGTTCAAAGTGTGAGTCATTGAACAGACAGAGTGTGTGTCTGTGAGCCACCCTGATACTAATTATAATAAGGTGCTGTCAGGACTGGAGTGAAGTGATCCAAAGACAGTAAATGGACTCAATTTATTCTTAATCTCCTCCAGACATTTCTTGCTAGGATAATGAAGTCTAAGCTCACAGCCTTTTTCAGAACTCATCTTCATTTTCAGGCACATGGATGATAGAAAAATGGAGGACTATTAGGAGGGAAGGGTTGGAATGATCCCAAGGTAAGTTATAAGGGCAGCACAACATTATGGAGTAGTATTATGCTGTAGCATTCTATAATCTATTGAGGCACAAAAAGTAAACAGCTGGAAGAACTCAGCAGACTGAGCACCTTCTTTGGAGGCAAAGGAGATGCAACAACCCTTCACGTCGAGAACCGGCACGGGGACTAATCTTGAACTGAAACAATGACATATCCATTTTGTCTCCACAGATGCTGCTTGACCTACTGAATAAGTCAAAGAGTAATACAGCATGGAAGCTACTCATCCATGCCAGTCAAGATGCCCAACTAAGCTGGTGCAATTGACCTGCATTTGGCCAATATCCCCTAAACCTTTCCCATCCATGAACTGTACCTGTCCATAGTTAATTTTGCTCCAGATTCCAGCATCTGCAGTACCTTGTTTCTCCCTTCTTCTTATCAATTAATATATGAAGGCCAACCATTTAAGTTTAGACATGGTTAAAGAGAAAGTTAAATCTGTTCACAATAGGCAAATACGGCCATTTAAAAAATATTAAAAAATCTGATTGATCTCACCTCAGAGGCGATGTTTTGAAGTGCCTTAGTATTTGGTGAAGTAATCTTCTCCAACTCTGACTGAAGGTCCTTCAATTCCCAACGAAGGGGCCAGAAGTTCAGTGGGTGGTAGAGGCTCTGTTTCTGCACTGTGTCAAACTGGTTAATTCGAACAGTCTCATTCCGTATTTCTTCAGTGAACGCTTGGATCTTGGACTCAATAAATGTTATCTTGAAATTTACAACAGAGTTCAAAGAAAATTGCAGAAGTTCAGATTAAGATACATGGGATCCGCAAAGAAACGGGTTATTTTGATCAGAATTTGCTTACACATAGAACAGAGGGTAGTGGTCAATGAGATTTAATCATGCCTCAGTCTGACCACCTGAGAGACCAAGAGTCCTCCAGGCTCTAACTATCAGTTGATTATTTTCACCTGTATCTTGTTTTAGTTATCAGTGCACCCATGCCTAATTTTGTCTGTCTATTTAAGTTCCCTCTGTTGTGTTTGTCTTTTCTCAGTTTTGAGTTTATCTATCCTGTGTGTTTTGATTTGGCATCCTAGCCTGTGTTCTTGACTAATAAATTCACAAGTAAAGATCCTTAGCTCAATTAGCACCCTTGTCTCTTCTGCACTTGGTTTCTTACCCAGCGTTCTCTGGCTTTCAAGATACAACCCATCAAGTTTCCATCCAACCACTGCAAAGGTGGCCTAAATCATCTCCTTCCTCTCTGGCAAAACTCTCACCTGGGCTACAGTGCTCTGGGCGAACTTTTCAGGTTATGTTGATGTATCCCTCTTCACCAGGGAGATGAAGAGGGTGTTTGACCAGCCAGTCAGTGGATGCAA
The DNA here is from genome assembly GCF_030028105.1 of Mobula birostris. Taxonomy (NCBI): domain Eukaryota; kingdom Metazoa; phylum Chordata; class Chondrichthyes; order Myliobatiformes; family Myliobatidae; genus Mobula; species Mobula birostris. Next base: position 15,609,461 of record NC_092384.1, read on the forward strand.
GGCAGCCAACCAACTTCCAACTTCGTCAAGGTACCCAAAGCATGGTTGACTATGCAATCAAGTTCCACACTCTAACAGTTCCAAGTAGTTGGATCACTGAAGTTCCATGTTCTTCTGTGGGTTACTAGGTGAAATTTAAGGTGAATTGGCAGCCAGAGACCCAGTTGAGGATCTCGGGATCTCTTGATACCTCCATCCAGGTTGACAATTATCTCCAAAAAGGAGGACAGAATGCCACTGTGAATCTTCTAGGGTTTCCAATCTCCGAACCACTCCAGCCTCATCATCTTTGGTGCAGTCAAGCACACCCCTCAGCTCCCCTCATCTTCCTCCAGAGGAGCCAATAGAAATGGGCAGAACCAGACTTTCCCCAGCTCAGTGGGACTGAAGAATAAAGAGAAAGTGCTGCCTCTACTAAGCTGGGCCATTTCCACTCTGCCTGTCTTGAGTTGTCGAGAAACATCTTGACCCATCTAGGGAAGGGAGGTCTGTGACAGGTTTAACCTTTCCTCCCAGGTCTGCTACATCTGGGCTTGTGCTGTCTACTCCCATCTTCTGGAGCAGACAACAACATGCCCTTCAAGCCTTTGTGGATTCTAGCACAATCGGCAATTTCATGGACCTCAGGTTAGCAAGACACCTCTGAGCTGCCTTGGCCCATCCCAACCAACTGATCACAGCCATGGGAAAACCTCTGGGCCCTGGGAGGATCTGTCACTTCACTGCTCCCATGAATCTACATATGGAAAAGCATACCGTGACTATCTAGTTCCATCTTATTCATTTCCTTGAGTTCCCATTGATCTTTGGTCAGCCCTGGTTATCCCTCCACAATCCACAAATTAAGTGGTCCACTGGTGCACTTCATGGATGGTCTTCTGCCTCTGCTGAGCTGTCCCAAGGTCCTCCCAAGTATGCAGACCTGCTTGAGGTTTTTAGTAAGAAGCATAATCCTGCCTCAGCAAACCTATGGCTGTGCGACTGAATTGAATCTGTCTGCTCTGAAGAAGACTCTAGTCCCTGTCAGCTCCGGAAAGAGTGGCCTTGGGGGAGTACATCTGCGAAGCCCGAATGCCTAGTTTTATCTGACCTTCCATAGCCCCTATAAGTGTGTGAAAAGATAATGGACTCTGACAATGTATAGATTATCAAGGCTTCAATCAGATTACAGTGAAGAAGCAGTACCCTTTGCCCACAGCCTTCGAGTTATTGCAAGGGACAATTATTTTTATTAGATGGGACCTCCGAAATACATGCAACCTGATCTGCATGCAGGAGGGCCATGAATGGAAGACCACTACTACGAACATCTTGTGATGCCATTCAGTTTAGTCAACACTCCAGTCTTCCAAGCCCATTCTCTGAGCAATGCTACATCACTTTGCCGTTGTGTACCTGGATGACATACTCATCTTCTCCAAGATCTACCATGAACACGTCCAACATGTTCAGAGGGTCCTTCAATGTTAACTCCAGGACTAACTATTCATCAAGCTGGAGAAGAGTGAGTTCCACATCTCCATAGTCTCCTTCCTCGGGTTTATGATCTCAAACGGAAACCTGTAGATGCACCCTAGCCATCAGGGATTAGTTGCAACCCACCATAATGAAGCAGCTCCAGCGGTTTCTGGGACTCACAATTTTTTTTTGGAAATTCATCCGCAACTTCATTTCCATTGCAGCACACCTTTCTGTCTGACTAAAGGAATCTCTGTCACCTTTTGGAGAAGCCAAGTTGCCTTTTCAAGAATTGGTTTTAAAGCATTGGTTCATGACAGCTCCCATCCTTGTTCTCCCTGACTTAAATAGTAGCCTCAGATGTTGGGGTTAGAGCTGTTCTTTCACCATATCCCTGTTCCCCCCCCCCCCACCAATCTGACCAAAAACTACATCCATGTGCTTTCTTTTTTTGGTGGTTCTCTCCTGTGGAGAGGAATTATGACATAGGGAATGGAGAGCTGTTGACAGTCAAATTAGTCCTGAAGGAGCAGAGACATTGGATGGAGGGGGATAAACAACCACTTGTGGTCTGGACAGACCACAAGTTACCAACCTATATTCAAAAGGCAAAGTGGTTAAATTCTTCATTTTAATTTATATTACCTACCATCCAGGTTTGAAGAATCAGAAGCTGGATGTCTTCTCCAGGCAGTTTGAAACACCAGACCTGTTCACCATTCCAGAACCCATCCTCCCGAGATCTGGGCTGGTGGTACCAGTCCATTGGGAGGGTGAGACCATCGTCAGGAGAGCACAACAACAGGAGGTAGCCCCAGGTAGTGGCCCACCGGATCACCTTTTCACCCCTAATTCTGTCTTTTCAGATGTGTTACAGTTGAGTCACACTTCACAGGACACACAGGGACTGCTCTAATGGTGACTGGGCACGAATGAGGATATCAAATCACACACAGCAGTCTGTCACATCTGCGCCCAGAACAAGGAACCCAGATTACATCCATACATCCACTGCCCATCCCTTCCCACCCCTGGTCCTGTATCTCCATGGACTTCATTACCCATCTGCACCATCACGAGGTAACACCTTGATTATAGTGGACTGGTTCTCCAACGCCTGCCCTTTTGTACCCCACCCAAGCTTCCCTCAGCTCAGGAGATGGCCAACCTTGTGCTGAAATGCACGTTTAGAGTACATGACTTCCGCAGATTTCTGTTTCGAACTGAGCCCTTTAGTTTACCTCCTTGTCCAGGAAGGCCTTCTGTCAGCTCAGTGGAGCTATGGTCATCCCCAACCCAATGGGCAGACAAAGAAAACTAACCAGGACCCTGGAGAAGACCATCAGGTGCCTTGTGTCGGGCAACTCAGCCTTCTGCAGGGACCACCACAGGATGCACGTAACACTCCTTGCTACTCTCCTACGGGTATGTCTCCCTTCGAGTGTCAGTTTGGTTATCCATGCCCCTCAGTTTCCCGAACACGGGTCTGAAGTGGGGGTCCCGTGCGCTGAACACCTGATCCAACATTGCTGACAGGAATAGAGGAATCCTGGGGCATCCCTGCTGAAGGCCTCTCTGCACCAACAGCTTGCCTGTTGAGGTGGCTGAGGCCTTTGTTCCATCTTGGTCAAAGAGTCTGGCTCTTCAATAAAGACCTTCCTCTGTGGGTTGAGTCTCGGAAATTGGCGCCAGTCTACATCGGACTGTTCATGGTTCTCCGTCAGATCAACCCGGTTATTTACCGTCTCTAGTTGCCACAGATCATGCATATCAACCCCACCTTCCACGTCTCCCATCCAAAGCCCCTTCTGTGCAGTCCGCTGGTGCCAGCCCTGAGACTGCCCTCGGCTCCTCACATTGGCGACGGTGAGCCAGGGTGACCTGTCAGCTTCTGGAATCTTATTGAAACATATAAGATTATTAAGGGATTGGACACACTGGAGGCAGGAAGCATGTTCCCGCTGATGGGTGAGTCCAGAACCAGAGGCCACAGTTTAAGAATAAGGGGTAGGCCATTTAGAACGGAGTTGAGGAAAAACTTTTTCACCCAGAGAGTGGTGGATATATGGAATGCTCTGCCCCAGAAGGCTGTGGAGGCCAAGTCTCTGGATGCTTTCAAGAAAGAGATGGATAGAGCTCTTAAAGATAGCGGAATCAAAGGTTATGGGGATAAGGCAGGAACTGGATACTGATTGTGGATGATCAGCCATGATCACAGTGAATGGTGGTGCTAGCTCGAAGGGCCAAATGGCCTACTCCTGCACCTATTGTCTATTGTCTATTGACTCCTGTATGGTTCACGGCCGGCTCCAGTATTTAGTGGACTGAGAGGGTTACAGCCCAGAAGAAAGGCCGTGGGTTCTCTCCCGTGACATCCTGGACTCACACCTGATCAGAGGCTTCCAATGTCACCACTCAGATCACCCTGGGTCAGATCGTCAGCTGCTGGGTGCAGAAGGGCGGACTCCTGTCATGCCTCAGTCTGACCACTTGAGGGTGCCAGAGGCTTCCAGGCTCCACGCTCCTGGTCCACTGAGTCTGTCTACTTTTAGTTACAATGCACCTGTGCCTCGTTTTGTCTATTTAAGTTCCCTCTATTTTGTTTATCTGCTCAGTCTTGGGTTTATCTACCCTGTGTGTAGTGATTCTCGACTCTTAGCCTCTGTTCTCTACTAACCAATCCACAAGAAATGATGTTTTGTTCAATTCCATCGTCGTCTATAGTCTCCTCTGCACTTGGGTTCCCCTGGTCTAAATCTCTCCTGGCAGTCCACCGGTTAAAGATATGGAACTTCATTAAACAAACCTGGTTCAAACCCAGCCTATTAACCACTCCTGTTACAGATTTATTCTGTCTAGAAGTCTGTGACTAGTTGTTTTCCCCATGGATCCATACTGAGGCCTCAGCTGTTTGTTTTATTTATGTTGACCTAGATGAAGATGTAGACATGCGGCTCAGTGAATATGATACAATACAAAGGTTGTTGGTTTGTGGATTTCGCAGAAGATTGACAAAGGATCCAGCAGGATGTAGATCAGTTGCAGATATGGACAGAGAAATGGCAGGCGGAGTTTAATGCACCCAAATGTGAAGTGTTGGACAGATGTAAAGAGAACCTTAACAGTGTTACCTGCAGAGGAACTTGAGGTTCAAGTCCATAGTTCCATGAAAATGGTTACACAGGTTGGTAAGGTGGTAAGGAAGGCATATGGCATGCTTGTCTTTATTAGTCAAGGAATTGTGTTCAGGAATCAGGAAGTTATGTTGCTGCTTTACAAAACTCCAGTTAGACCACATCTAGAGTATTGCCTTTATTTCTGGACATCCCTATTATAGGAAGGATACTGATGCTTTGGAGAAGGTGCAGAAGATGTTTACCAGTACTGCTGCCTGGATTCGAGGGCACGTGCTAATAAGGAGAGGCTAGACAAACTTGAGTTGTTTTCTTTGGGGCAGCAGAAACTGAGGCGAGCTCTGATAGACTTTTGGAAGAATGGGAGGCATAGATCTGGCTAACAGCTAGCATCTTTATTGCCAGAGTTGAAATGTATAATACCAGAGGGCATGTGTTTAAGGTGAGAGGAAGTTTTATTACACATATAGTGGGTTCCTGGAACGTGCTGCCCGGGGTGGTGCAGCAAGCAAATATGATAGTGGTGTTCAAAAGGCTTCTTAAGGTACTGCACATATAAAATGGAAATATGTGGAGGCAGAAGGGAATAGTTTAGTCGAGCATTTGATCATTAATTTAATTAGTTCAGCACAACACAGTGGGCTGAAAAGCCTGTTCTGTGCTGTACTGTTCTATGTATGTTTTTAGGCACAAGGAAGACCTCAGGTCATGGGGAAGGGAGATGGGTTGAAGCACAACATCTGGGCTCAATGGCAAATCTCATTGGAAATCTCAAGTTGCAAGAATCAGAAAGGGAAGAAACTTCTAATGAGGCAGAGAGTACATTCAGTTAACAAGCCAGGGTCAACCATTTACAGTTCGTAGTTTAGAAGTATACCTAAAGAGGAAGGTCGGTTGACAATCAATAAAATGAAAATTACTGAACACCATTCAACTGATGGATCAGTAGCTCAGATTGTCCTCATTTTCCAGTGACTGATGAGTTACAAAGTAAATCAGCACCTGTTACTCCCGTCCAATGGTTCCTCTAATTTATAATGACCAGTGTGCAAAAAAATTTAGTGCTGTGCAATTTCTTGCACAATGGCAACAACATGTGCGCACTGAATAATCTCTTCAATAAAAACAGCATAAACAAGCCAGTTCTAATGTCTGCAGACAAATCATTGCGAATTCCACGTTGTCAACACTGTCCACATCAGAAACCGGAGAAGGAAATGTGATTATGCACGATCATGAAATATACTTAACATGCCAATGAGGTGGAGGGCAACAACCTTTTGTGCACAGTTTAAATTCTTTTGCTCGCTAGTAGGAAATGAAATGTGTGTGTGCACACCTTCGAGGGAAGAGCCCCATGGTCTTTTTTTGGAGCCTCACTGATATGGAATCTCTTTGCTCTATTGCTGGGATCACTCTGAAGTGGAGACCTATGGTCCTATTTCCAGGGTCTTATTGTCAGATTCCTTTCCTTTGTTGCTGGGATTTTGTTGTGCATGAGTCCTGTCCCACTTTACCACAAAGTTACTAACAGGAAGTCCCTTTGCAACTCCCTGATTCACTCTTCGTCTCAACTACATTGTCACTTGATTTTCCCAGGCCACCAACTCTTTTGCCTCATCCCTACCTACCATTCAGCAAACTAAACAGTCCTTCCTGGAAATGCAAACTCCTTCTTGTATATGAAGACCTCACTTCACCTGCCCTATTTAAATTTTAGGATGCTTGTATCTGCATCTTATCGTTTGGAATGGTGGACTTCTGCACCTCAGTTTTGATTAAGGTTATTTTACCTGAAATTTTAATTGTTTTTCTTTTCACAGATGCTAACTGACCTGCTGAGCTCTTCCAGCACTTTGTTGTTATTTTGGATTTCTAGCATCAGCAATTTTGTTTTAATATTCCTGTGTTTTGCTGTCTGGCTGAAGGAGTAATGTAATCTACACTATGTACATTCTTGATTAATGATTGGGTGTCAGTGACTTTCTGTTTGGGTGAATGCATCTTAACATCTGAGTGCTGTTTTCCTGGTAAATGGGTGATGGTGTATGTCTCACTGTCTGGGTGAGTGGGTGATGCTCTCTGTCTCTCACTGTCTGGGTGAATGGATGACATTCTGTCTCACTGTCTGGGTGTGTGGGTGATGCTCTGTCTCTCACTGGGTGTGTGAGTGACATTCTGTGTCTCACTGTCTGGGTGTGTGAGTGATGCTCTCTGTCTCTCACTGTCTGGGTGTGTGGGTGATGCTCTCTGTCTCTCACTGTCTGGGTGAGTGGGTGACGCTCTGTGTCTCACTGTCTGGGTGTGTGGGTGACGTTCTGTCTCTCACTGGGTGTGTGAGTGACGTACTGTGTCTCACTGTCTGGGTGTGTGGGTGATGCCTCTGTCTCTCACTGTCTGGGTGTGTAGGTGACGTTCTGTCTCTCACTGTCTAGGTGTGTGAGTGACATTCTGTGTCTCACTGTCTGAGTGTGTGGGTGACGTTCTGTCTCTCACTGTCTGGGTGTCTGGGTGATGCTCTCTGTCTCTCACTGTCTGGGTGACGCTCTGTCTCTCACTGTCTGGGTGTGTGGGTGATGCTCTCTGTGTCTCACTGTCTGGGTGTGTGGGTGATGCTCTCTGTCTCTCACTGTCTGGGTGTGTGGGTGATGCTCTCTGTCTCTCACTATCTGGGTGATTGGGTGACGCTTTCTGTGTTTCACTGTCTGGATGCGTGGGTGACGCTCTGTGCCTCACTGTCTGGGTGTGTGGGTGACGTTCCGTCTCTCACTGTCTGGGTGTGTGGGTGATGCTCTCTGTCTCTCACTGTCTGGGTGTGTGGGTGACGCTCTGTGTCTCACTGTCTGGGTGTGTGAGTGATGCTCTCTGTCTCTCACTGTCTGGGTGTGTGAGTGATGCCTCTGTCTCTCACTGTCTGGGTGTGTGGGTGACGTTCTGTCTCTCACTGTCTGTGTGTGTGGGTGATGCTCTCTGTCTCTCACTGTCTGGGTGTGTGGGTGACGTCCCGTCTCTCACTGTCTGGGTGTGTGGGTGACGCTCTGTGTCTCACTGTCTGGGTGTGTGAGTGATGCTCTCTGTCTCTCACTGTCTGGGTGTGTGAGTGATGCCTCTGTCTCTCACTGTCTGGGTGTGTGGGTGACGTTCTGTCTCTCACTGTCTGTGTGTGTGGGTGATGCTCTCTGTCTCTCACTGTCTGGGTGTGTGGGTGACGTTCTGTCTCTCACTGTCTGGGTGTGTGGGTGACACTCTGTCTCTCACTGTCTGGGTATGTGGGTGATGCCTCTGTCTCTCACTGTCTGGGTCTGTGGGTGACGTTCTGTCTCTCACTGTCTGTGTGTGTGGGTGATGCTCTCTGTCTCTCACTGTCTGAGTGTGTGGGTGACGTTCTGTGTCTCACTGTCTGGGTGAGTGGGTGACGCTCTGTGTCTTACTGTCTGGGTGTGTGGGTGATGCTCTCTGTGTCTCACTGTCTGGGTCTGTGGGTGACGCTCTGTCTCACTGCCTGGGTGTGTGGGTGACGTTCTGTCTCTCACTGTCTGGGTGTGTGGGTGATGCTCTCTGTCTCTCACTGTCTGGGTGTGTGGGTGATGCTCTGTGTCTCACTGTCTGGGTGTGTGGGTGATGCTCTCTGTCTCTCACTGTTTGAGTGTGTGGGTGATGCTCTGTGTCTCATTGTCTGGGTGTGTGGGTGATGCCTCTGTCTCTCACTGTCTGGGTGTGTGGGTGATGCTCTGTGTCTCACTGTCTGGGTGTGTGGGTGATTCTCTCTGTCTCTCACTGTCTGAGTGTGTGGGTGATGCTCTCTGTGTCTCACTGTCTGGGTGTGTGGGTGTCGCTCTGTGTCTCACTGCCTGAGTGTGTGGGTGATGCTCTCTGTCTCTCACTGTTTGAGTGTGTGGGTGATGCTCTGTGTCTCACTGTCTGGGTGTGTGGGTGATTCTCTCTGTCTCTCACTGTCTGAGTGCGTGGGTGATGCTCTCTGTCTCTCACTGTCTGGGTGTGTGGGTGACGTTCTGTCTCTCACTGTCTGAGTGTGTGGGTGATGTTCTCTGTCTCTCACTGTCTGGGTGTGTGGGTGACGTTCTGTCTCTCACTGTCTGGGTGAGTGGGTGATGCTCTCTGTCTCTCACTGTCTGGGTGTGTGGGTGACGTTCTGTCTCTCACTGTCTGAGTGTGTGGGTGATGTTCTCTGTCTCTCACTGTCTGAGTGTGTGGGTGATGTTCTCTGTCTCTCACTGTCTGAGTGTGTGGGTGACGTTCTGTCTCTCACTGTCTGAGTGTGTGGGTGATGTTCTCTGTCTCTCACTGTCTGGGTGAGTGGGTGACATTCTGTCTCTCACTGTCTGGGTGAGTGGGTGATTCTCTCTGTCTCTCACTGTCTGAGTGTGTGGGTGACGTTCTGTCTCTCACTGTCTGAGTGCGTGGGTGATGCTCTCTGTCTCTCACTGTCTGAGTGCGTGGGTGATGTTCTCTGTCTCTCACTGTCTGGGTGAGTGGGTGATGCTCTCTGTCTCTCACTGTCTGGGTGTGTGGGTGATGTTCTCTGTCTCTCACTGTCTGGGTGAGTGGGTGACGTTCTGTCTCTCACTGTCTGGGTGAGTGGGTGACGTTCTGTCTCTCACTGTCTGGGTGTGTGGGTGACGTTCTGTCTCCACTGTCTGGGTGAGTGGGTGATGCTCTCTGTCTCTCACTGTCTGAGTGTGTGGGTGATGTTCTCTGTCTCTCACTGTCTGGGTGAGTGGGTGATGCTCTCTGTCTCTCACTGTCTGAGTGTGTGGGTGATGTTCTCTGTCTCTCACTGTCTGGGTGTGTGGGTGATGTTCTCTGTCTCTCACTGTCTGGGTGTGTGGGTGTCGCTCTGTGTCTCACTGCCTGAGTGTGTGGGTGATGCTCTCTGTCTCTCACTGTTTGAGTGTGTGGGTGATGCTCTGTGTCTCACTGTCTGGGTGTGTGGGTGATTCTCTCTGTCTCTCACTGTCTGAGTGCGTGGGTGATGCTCTCTGTCTCTCACTGTCTGGGTGTGTGGGTGACGTTCTGTCTCTCACTGTCTGAGTGAGTGGGTGATGTTCTCTGTCTCTCACTGTCTGGGTGTGTGGGTGACGTTCTGTCTCTCACTGTCTGGGTGTGTGGGTGATGCTCGGGGCACACCACCATCTGGGTGAGTTCCATCTGTTAATCTGCTCAGTTTGGTACTCAGCAGAGTGAAAGGCCACTCCCGTTCCATTAAATTGTCCATATATTACTTGCAGTTTAGATGTAAATTACTGATATAATCAATGAAAATTTTAAAAATCTGTAATAAAAACAGACAATGCTGGAAACATTTAGTTGGGCAGGCAACAACTGTAGAGAGAGAAATGGTTAACACTGTACGTATAAGATTTCCAATCAGACAATCTACTGTAGGCATACAGTGGTTCTGGGTGGAATTGTCAACAACTGGGTCCAAACTCTGCATCAGGACCACTTGCCTCCAGCAGGTTGTTTGTTACTCCAGATTCACCATTGATCAGATCTTCATGACCGTCTTTGATCGGAAACATTAACTCTGTTTCTCGTTCCACAAATGCTGCCTGACCTGCCAAGCGTTTCCCGAAGGTTCTGTTTTTTTCCCATATAAGCAAAATATTATCTGGTTTTTGCAACATTTGACTTTTGGATTTTTGCAAATTCCACAAGATTGGTTAGGCAATGGACAATTTGTTGTAACTGCAGATCTTCAGTAAAATTTGTTTCTAGTTATGAAATGAGGGGCTTTGTCAGTGTAAGGCTCCGGTAGTTATTTCATTTAGAATGCACCATGACCAAGAAAGGAAGGAAGGCATGCAGAGGAAGATAACCTGCTAATGGGGAAGATAAATGGAGAATGAAGAAGAGAACATCTCTCTCTCTGCCATACTCCAGGGTTAGTGTTAGTGAGGCGTTGGCATGCTATGTTGGCACTGGAAACATGGCAACACTTGCGGGCTGCCCCCGGCACATCCTTGGACTGTGTTGGTTGTTGAACAAGCGATGCATTTCGTTGTCTGTTTCGATGTTTCAATTTACATGTGACAAATAAAGCTAATCTTTTTTTAATCATTAAATTGCTCCAGCAACAGATTCTTCTCTGTTGGTGCTTGAGGTATTATATTCAAATATGGTAAGTCCGTTGTCCGTTGGTGCACAAGGGAGATTACAGATATATAGTGAAAAAAGGTAATGTAATGTTCATGGACTGTTTAGAAATCCTATGGCAGAGGGAAAGAGGCTGTTTCTAAAACGTTTATGTGAGTTTTCAGGCTCCTGTACCTCCTTACTGATAATAGTAATGAGAAGACAATTGCAGAGGGAGATATGGAGGCCCTGGGTTTGAAGCTTATTGATTAGTACTGAAGGAATGGTAGTATTGAATGCTAACTTTCGTCAATAACCAGCAGCCTGACTGAGGTATTTCTGTCGTCCAGCTGGTCCAAGGCCAAGAGGAGAGCCAGTGAGATTGCATCCACTGTAGGCCTATTGTGTCTGCAGGTTAGTAGCTTGGTATTCGGCCACTATGAGTTGCCCACTATCAAGGTCAGTGGTAGAATCCGGGGAGACTTGAGGAGAATGTGCGGAGAATAAAATGGGATTAGCATAAGCGGATGCATGGTGGTTGTTTGGCATATGATCGGTTGTGTGAAGTTGACTTCACCAGAATGACAAAGGGTACCAATAGTTGATCCCTTGGTGCTTTGATAATGCTGCATAACAGCTCAGGGAAGCAGTTGAAAGGGATTTTGTCCCTGCACATCCACCTGATTGTTGGACTGCGATCTTGTGGAATCCACGGTGACAGTGTCACCTGATTTCCCATGCAAAATCAAAATGGCTGTTTCATACCTTGGCCTATGTCATGATCTGACGGCTCCTGATTTCAGTGTTCAACCACCATATATTTATTTTTAAATCTAAAGATACAGTGCAACAGAACCTTCCGGCCCTTTGAGCCATGTCAGCCAGCAAGCTGGAGAAGAATTCTGCAGTAGTCAGCCCAGTAGGCCTCAAGAAATTCTGTGAGTCTGCTGTATGCTATACCACTTCTCTATGGTAAAATCACAGTCGATCAGTGAGCAGATGCAGAGGAGGAAGCACCGTGACAGTGTGATCTTTGTGTGACCAAATATCCAACTGTGGAATAGGCATATCAACAAAACCTCTACCCCCATGTTTCCTTCTCTCTGTTGCTGACCACCACAAAATCTGTTGACATCAGTGCAAAAATTAAAAGCAGCACATAAGTACTAAAATCCAAGACAATTTTTACATATCAAAACATATCTTGCAAATTTCAACTAATCACCCTTATCAATTCCTTCAATTTTTCTCTTTCTTTGCCCTTACCTCCCCATACCCTGCCATACACTGAGATTGCAAAGGGAGCTGAAAAAGGCGTAGGTAATGACGTAATTGTAATGGGGGCCTTCAATATGTAAGAGGATTGGGAAAATCAGGTTGGTATCAGATCGTAAGAGAGGGAATTTGTTGAATGCCTACAAGATGGTTTTTTAGAGCAGCTTGTGCTTGAGCCGAAGGTTATCTTAGATTGGGTGTTGTGTAATAACCCGGATCTTATTAGGGAGTTTAATGTAAAGGAACCCTTAGGAGGCAGTGATCATAATATGATTGAATTCAATCTGCAGTTTGAGAGGGAGAAGCATAAACTCACATGTATTTAAATCGCAATGGAGTAAAGGGAATTACACAGGCATGTGAGAGAAGGTGGATTGGAAGAGGATACTGGTGGGGATGATGGCAGAGCAGAGGTGGCTGCAGTTTCTGGGAATAGTTCACAAAACGCAGGATAGATATGTCCCACAAGGAAGAAGTTCTCAAATGGCAGGGGTAGGCAACTGTGGCTGACAAGGTAAGTTAAAGTGAGTGGGAAGTTGGATGATTGGGAAGCTTTTAAAATCCAACAGAAGGTAACTAAAAACACTATCAGAAGGGAAGAGATGAAATGTGAGGGCAGACTAGCCAATAATATAAAGCAGGATAACAAAAGGTTTTTTTCAATTATATAAAGAGTAAAAGAGAGGTAAGAGTTGATATTGGACCACTGGAAAAAGATGCTGGTGAGGCTGTAATGGGGGACAAAGAAATGGCAGATGAACTTAATGTGTACTTTGCATCTATCTTCCCTGTGGAGGACACTAACATTGTGCCAGTGGTCCGTGAGTGTCGAGGAACAGGAGTGAGTGCCATTGCAATTACAAAGGAAAATGTGCTAGGCAAACTGAAAGGTCTTAAGGTGAATAAGTCAGCTAGGCCAGATGGACTATATCCCAGAATCCTGAGAGAGGTTGCTGAAGAGATAACGGATGCAATGGTCATGATCTTTCACTTAATTCTGGCACAGTCGCAGATGACTGGAAGATTGCAAATGTCACTCCACTCTTTAAGAAGGGAGGAAGATAAAAAAATTATAGACCAGTTAGCCTAACCTCAGTGGTTGGGAAAGTGTTGGAGTCTATTATTAAGGATGAGGTTTCAAGGTACTTGGAGACTAATGACAAAATAAGACAAAGTCAGTATGGTTTCTGTAAAGGGAAATCTTGCCTGACAGATCCATTAGAGTGCTTAAAGGAAGCAACAAGTAGTGTGGATGAAAGAGAGGCAGTGGGTGTCATGTACTTGGATTTTCAGAAGGCATTTGATAAAGTGGCACACATGAGGCTGCTTAACATGATTAAATCCTATGGCATTACAGGAAAGATTCTGGTGTGGATAGTGGAATGGCTAACAGGAGGCAGTGAGTAGGAATAAAGGGGGCCTTTTCTGGTTGGCTGCCAGTGACTAGTGGTGTTCCTCGGGGGTCAGTATTGAGACCGCTGCTTGTCAATGACTTAGATAATGGAATTAATGACTTTTTGCAAAGTTTGCGGGATGATACAAAGTTAGGTATAGGGGTAGGTAGTGCTGAGGAAGCAATGCGATTGCAGCAGGACTTAGACAAATTGGAAGAATGGGCTAAAAAGCGGCAGATGTTGGGAAATGTATGATAATGCATTTTGATAAAAGGAACAATAGTGTGGACTATCATCTAAAGGGGAAAAGGTTCAAACATCAGAGATTCAGGGGGACTTAGGAGTCCTCCTACAAGACTCCCAGAAGGTTAATTTACAGGTTGAGTCTGTGGTAAAGAAGGCAAATGCAATGTTAGCATTTATTTTAAGGGAAATAGAATATAAAAACAAGGAGATAATCTGAGGCTTTTTATAAGACACTAGTCAGGCCACACTTAGATTATTGTAAACAGTTTTAGGCACCATATCTTAGAAAGGATGTGTTGCCAGAGGAAGTTCGCGAGGATGATTCCGGGAATGAAGGGGTTAACATATGAAGAGCGTTTGGCAGTTTGGGGCCTGTGCTCACTGAAATTTAAAAGAATGTGGGCGGATCTCATTGTAACCAACCTAATGTTGAAAGGACTAGAGAGGGTGGATATGGAGAGGATGCTTCCTATGGTGGGGGTATCCAGAACTGGAGGGCACAGCCTCAAAATTGAGGGGTGACCCTTTAGAACAGAGGTAAGGAGGAATTTTTTATCCAAGAGGTAGTAAGTCTAGGGAATGCTCTGCCACAGGCTGCGGTGGAGACCAGGTCCGTCCACATATTTAAGGCAGAAGTTGATTGTTTCTTGATTGGTCAGGGCAGCAAAGGATAAGGCGAGAAGGCAGGAATATGGAATTGGGTAGGATCCGGGATCAGCCATGATGAAATGGCAGAGTAGACTCAATGGGCTGAATGGCCTAATTTTGCTCCTGTATCTTATGGTCTATTCTGCTGGTTGGTGGAAGGCTGCTAACAAAATGCTTTTCTCTCAGTTATGGCGGACTCTCTTCCACCCTCTGAACCAATAGGAACAAAAGGAAGATTGGAAGAGTGTGGGGTTACCCTTGTTACGCCATGCCCACTTGGACAAGTTGCTTTGTTTCCTGCACTGACTCAACAAGTTACGAAACGGAGATTTATAAAACATCAATGCCTCATTTAAAGCAGTGTTGGCTAGCTTCACCTAATAGTAATTACGCCCAAAAATAGATGCCCCGTGCTGGTGCATGCATCTTCTTACTGGCATTTATTCACCTCTGATAACCTCTCTTGCATTAAGCTGGAACAGTTCTGTGAAAGGTCTTGCAGCTTATTGAATCTTTCAACTGGAAACTCCCAGTCAGAAAATTCCACTTTGCAGACACACTGATTCCCGTTCTTGAGCACGCCGTGAACCCGCTGGTTTTCCCTTCCTGAGACCTGCTAAACACAATATTTAATTGCTTAATAATGTGCTTCCCACTACAGTGTCCCCATACAGGAATATTGCCATACAGAACTACATTGTGGCCAATTTATTAGGTACAGATGCTTTCAGCCAGACGTGGCTGGCCTGCTGAGTTCCTCCAGCATTTTGTGTCTGTTGCTCCCTTAACATTTTCTAATGAGCGCAGTGGTATCTCTCTGTCTTGACTAATACTGTACTCCTTTCACATCTTCCTATCAATGAGCAGGGTTCAATTCGCATTATAGAAGACCGCTCCTTGTCACAAAAACTGGCCGACAGAACAACCAAGCTGTCCAGGGCGACAGTCCGACCGCACAATTTAATGAAGCACCCAAAGGACCAAGACTTCCGTGAGAATAGTGACTAGTTCAATCCCCACCTTGGCTCTTGCCGAGGTGAGCCATTCGCCGCCGCTTGGTTATTAAAAAAAAACCCTGACCACGAGGCACGGTGCCAAGGAACGGGGATCCTGTAAGCACACAAACAAAATGCTGGGAAGAACTGTCTCGGACCGAAACGTCGACTGTTTACTCTTTTCCATAGATGCTGCCTGGCCTGCTGAGTTCCTCCAGCATTTTGTGTGTGTTGCTTGGATTTCCAGCATCTGCAGACTTTCTCTTGTTGGCGATCTTATAATCACACTCCCGGCTGGAGTTTTTACGGCGGAAAAAATGAAAGGCGAGGCAAACCGAATGGCGCCACAGTTGGTAGAGCGGACAAGGCAGGGTGGTTACGAGGAGTAAACTAGAGGAAGGGTGGTGGGGCGGGGGGGACGTGAACTGAATTTTTAAAGGGGGCTGCCAGGGTTGTAAAGGTAAGGAGAAGAGAAGAGAGAGAAACAAACTACTTGAGGCACTCAGCAGATCAGGAAGCATCGGTGCAAGGGAATGGACAATTGATGTTCGGGTCGAGACCCTTCAAGGTAAATCCAGCTTACAGATAGTTATCGTGTTTACAAGAAGTGAGTAAATTTGGGTAAACCATTAGTGCTACTCACGGCAGAAGTAACGACTACGTCAGGCACTAGGAGAGAAGCAATCGTCAGGTATAAGACAACCATCCTGAGATGTCCACCGCAGCCCGCACTGGCTTTCACTTGTACACAAAATGCCAGAGAGGCGGGGACAAAGAAGAGGATGAATTGTGGGAGGAACTACAGCGGCGAGCGGTGGTGAGGGGAGGGAGTACATGGGGAGAGATGTAGTGGGGAGATGGTGAGGGGAGGGAATACATGGGGGAGAGATCCAGTGGGGAGGTGGTGAGGGGAGGAAGTACATGGGGAGAGATGTGGGGACATGGAGAGGGGAGGAAGTACATGGGGAGAGCTGCAGTGGGGAGATGGTGAGGGGAGGAAGTACATGGGGGAGGGATGCAGTGGGGAGCTGGTGAAGGGAGGAAGTACATGGGGGAACGGATGCAGTGGGGAGATGGTGAAGGGAGGAAGTACATGGGGAGAGTTGCAGTGGGGAGATGGTGAGGGGAGGAAGTACATGGGGAGATGGTGAGGGGAGGAAGTACATGGGGAGAGATGCAGTGGGGAGATGGTGAGGGGAGGAAGTACATGAGGAGTGATGCAGTGGGGAGATGGTGAGGGGAGGAAGTACATGGGGGAGAGATGCAGTGGGGAGACATTGAGGAGATGTCCAAGTCAAGTCCCAGTCCAAGTCAAGTCCAAGTCCAAGTCCAGGTGCTGTCTCCAAGTCACGTCCGAGTCCAGGGTCAGTGTCCAAGTCCAGGTCCAAGTCCAGGTTCCGCGTCCGAGTCCAAGTCCAACTCCAGGTTCCACGTCCGAGTCCAAGTCCAGGTTCTGCGCCCGAGTCCAAGTCCAGGTTCTGCGTCCGAGTCCAAGTGCAGTTTCTGTGTCCAAGTCCAGGCTCTGTGGCCAAGACCAAGTCCAGGTTCCTCCGGTTTGTTGTCCAATGTTTACATCCATGTAAGCATCTAATCCTTGCTCTCCGGCCTTCCTGGCAGCTATTAATAAAATTCACTTCTGTTAATGTTACCTCCATGCCTGTGTCCTGCACTTGGGTCCACTCCCCAACACTCCTTGTAACAGTCTGTAAAGAGGAAAGCTTGAGTGAGCTAAGGCTTTCCTCTTTGGAATGAATAAGAATGAGAGGTGACTTGATAGAGTATGTAAGATTATAAGAGGCACACATAGAGTGAATGAACCATACTGTGTTGTACTAAAACTTTCAGATTGGCTAAACTAAAGCAGGTAGGCAGGATGTGTAGAGAAGAAAAGGAACTAAATGGAGGTGATAAACTGCAAGGTGATGACCCCTGTAGCCAATTATGCTGATCCACGGAGACAATATAGGTATAAGTCAAGACAGTGGGCAATGCTGGACGGTCCCAACAAAATTCTCTCCACTTCTCCATAGTTATCCCTTGCAATCTTCTACAAATGATTCTGCATCAAAGGCAACAAGCTGACCTTGGCTTATTCATTGTCCCATTCTTGGTTCGTTCGTCATTATTCATTTTCTTTTCCATATTTCACCTCCCCCAGCCTTAGCAAGAATGAATCCAACCGCCCAATTTCTCCAGAAACTTTGCCCCCTGACATTTGATCGTATGCCTTTCCCCAACTGCACCTTCCAGAAGCAAATAACAAAATCCGACATTGGTGTTCCATAGAATTCTAGGCTCAGTTTTAAAATTACATCTGACACATCCCCAAGCCCACCCATAACTATCCCTGTTATCATCCACCCTGCTTCTGGAAACATCATGGGCATCTCCCTCAGCCCCCAACTTGACCTTTATAATGATTCAACAGCCTCAAATCCATTTTGGAATGAGTACAAAATCCACTGTATTCAACCAGAGCCCTCGCTTCATTTTCTCTGTAGTATTTTATGTATTTATGAGTCACCTCATTCCTTTCCTAATTTCACATTTTCATCTTCAATTATAACTTCAGTGCTTATGGTCTTGCCAACTGAAGGTACAGGTTTCATTCACGTGAAATAAAAAGAACAGTGTACTGAATGGGTTTTAAAGGGAGTCATGTGGATAGATAGGAGATCATAGAGTTGAAGAAGGTGACATTGATAGAAGCATTGGTAATGTCAGCTTTAAAATCAGTTACCTTCCCTCAATCTCTCAGGCTGATCAATGCCTTCACCCATTAACCCACCACCATCCCCCCCCCCCAATATCACTACATACACAGCACCCAGTGTTACTTTGTATAAATACAATCAGTCTATGTATGTGACAGTTACTTGTATATAGCGTTTTATAGAATGGCTTTTATTTATATTTATTGTGATTTTTTTTTTGGTTTTTATTGTCTGGTCAGCTCCATCTTGGGCACTAGCCTACAAAGCACCCAGGACATCTTCAGGGAGCGGTGTCTCAGAAAGGCAGTGTCCATTATTAAGGACCTCCAGCGCCCAGGGCATGCACTTTTCTTACTGTTACCATCAGGTAGGAGATACAGAAACCTGAAGGCACACACTCAGCAATTCAGGAACAGCTTCTTCTCCTCTGCCATCCGATTCCTAAAAGGACATTGAAGCTTTGGACACTACCTCACTCTTTTTAATATACAGTATCTCTGTTTTTACACATTTTAGATTAGATTAGGTTATGAGAACACTCAGTCCTCTTTTATTGTCATTTAGAAATGCATACATGCATTAAGAAATGATACAATGTTTCTCCGAAGTGATATCACAGAAAACAGGACAGGCCAAAGACTAACACTGACAGAACCACATTATTATAACATATAGTTACATCAGTGCAAAGCAATACCATAATTTGATGAAGAACAGACCATGGGCACAGTAAAAAAAAAAGTCTCAAAGTCCCGAGTCGATACACGCGAGTCCGCGATAGCAGGCGGCAAAAGGGAGAAACTCCCTGCCATAAACCTCCAGGCACCGCCAACTTGCCGATACCTGGGAAGCGGCCGACCACAGCCGGCACTGAGTCGATCCATCCGAAAACTTCGAGCTTCCGACCAGCCTCTCCGATGCAGCCTCCCGAGCACCATCCTCTGCTGAGCGCCTTCGACCTCGCCCCGGCCACTGAAACACGCAAAACCGAGGATTTCGGGGCCTTCAGCTCTGGAGATTCCGGTTACCACACAGTAGCAGCGGCAGTGAAGCAGACATTTCAGAAGTTTTCCAGATGTTCCTCTGTGCTCTCACGTCTGTCTCCATCAAATCAGAATTGTACATTAAAAAATTTATTCAATATATGTAATTGATTTACTTGTTTATTTCTTATAATGTTTTATTTTATGTATTATTATTATTTTCTCTCTCTAATAGATTATGTATTGCATTGAACTGCTGCAGCTAAGATAACAAATTGCACATCACGCTCTGGTGATGATGAACCTGATTCTGATTCTGACTCCGTTCTTTAAGCATATTGTGCTTTTTTTTCATTCTGAAGCAGATTTGAGTAACAATCATTTATTCCTGATTCACTCCGAGCCTAATCACAGGACAATTTACAATGACAAATTAACCTACCAACCGGTACTTCTTTGGACTATAGGAGGAAACCGGGTGCCCCTAGAAACTCCGTAGAAACTCTTTATGGGCAGCAGCAGGAATTAAACCCAGGTCACCAGTACTGTAAATTGTTGTGCTAACCACTACACTACCATGCCACCCCATAAGAAAGAATTTTCTTTGATTCTTATGTGAACAAACTCTTGTCAGTGTTTTCTACTCATGTCTCCAGTTACTCCACGTTTGGGTTCACTAGCCTGAGCTCATTGTTACAATTACCGTACTCCTTATTCTCATTCCAATATGTTAGCGTATCA
Source organism: Mobula birostris (assembly GCF_030028105.1). NCBI lineage: Eukaryota > Metazoa > Chordata > Chondrichthyes > Myliobatiformes > Myliobatidae > Mobula > Mobula birostris. The sequence goes on from NC_092384.1 coordinate 15,629,145, forward strand.
CCTGTTCTGCTGTCATGATCAAGTTGGAGGCACGAACATTGCGCTCTATAACTACTGTTAACTTCCTCCCCTTCCCCTTCTCTCTTTATCCATTCCCATACTGGCCCCCCTCTTACATCTTCTCTCCTCACCCGCCTATCGCTTTCTTCAGAAGCCCTTTCTCCCCTCGTCTACTCTTCTCTCTTATCAGATTGCTTCATCTTCAGCCCTTTATCTTTTCCACATATCAACTTCCACCTTCTCACTTCACCCCTCTCCTCCAGCTACCCACCTTCCCCCTCACCTGGCTTCACCTACCACCTGCCGGATTGTACACCTTTCTCTCCTCATTAATTGGGCATGAATTGGGTCCTTAAATGGAGCCACCAAGAGTAGAAAAGTAAGCAACAGAGAGAAAAAAAAGCTACTGGGGGCACTCAGCAGATCAAGAAGCATCCGTGCAGGGAAGTGGACAATCCGTGTTCAGGTCGAGGCCCTTCAATCTGGAGAGGTAAGTCCAAATTATTGTTAGTTATTGTGTTTGCAAAATGTGACTGAGTTACGGCAAGTCATTATGGAGTGCTAATCATGGCAGCAGTAAAGGCTACATCAGGCTCAGGAGTGAAGCATCATCAGATAAATGACATCCATCATGAGATCTCCATGGCAACTCATGCAGGCTTTTTTTATACACAAAGTGCCAGAGAGGAGGGAAGATACAGAAGAGGGGAACTACAGTGGGAGATCTGCAGTGGGGAGATGGTGAAGGGAGATGATTATCTGTGAAGAGGAACATCACAACCAAAAACAGATTGGTAAATTAAGAGATGGGGGCTTTGGATGAGACAGAAGAAAAGAAACGAGCAGTAGGCGGTAAGGAAGGAGTAGAGTGACAAAGAGTGAAAGGGAAAGAGAAGTGGTGTCGATACCAAAACCATAGAGAGGTAGATAGCAGAGAAGAAATGAATGCAGAATCTGTAGAGAGAAGAAGTCTGCTTGAGAGGAGAACTAGAGAAATTATGAAGAACATTAAAGATTTATGAAAACGTGGATTGGGAAAGGGAAGATGTATAATTGAGTGGGAATACAGGAAGATGATAAAGGATCAAAGGTAGAAAGCTTGAGTGAGCTAAGGCTTTCCTCTTTGGAATGAATAGATATGAGAGATGACTTGATGGAGTATGTAAGATTGTAAGAGGCACAGATAGAGTGAACGAACCATACTGTGTTGTACTACAACAGGGAGGAAAGGTATGTAGGGAAGAAAAGAATCTAAATGAGGTGACAACCTCTGTATTCAAATATGCTAATCCACTGAGACAACGTAGGTATAAATCAGGACAGTGGTGAAATCCTGGACAGTCCTGACAAAATTCTCTCCGCTTCTCTGTAGTTATTCCTTGAGATCTTCTACCAATGGTTCTGCATCAAAGGAAACATGCTGACCTAACCTTATTCCCATTCCTGGCTCGTTTGTCACTATTCTTCCGAAAGAGCTTCATTTTCTTTTACATATTTCACCAAGGAAAGCCTTATGAAGAGTGAATACAACTGCCCAATTTCTTCAGAAACTTGATTTGATTCTATGCCTTTCCCCAACTGCTCCCTCCATGTACAACTGACAAAGCTCAACATTGATGTTCCATGTAATTCTGAGCTCCGTTTTTAAATTACACCAGACGCATCCCCAAGCCACCCGTCACTATCCTCATTAACATCCACTCTGCTGCTGGAAACATCACTCACAGCTCCAGACTTGAATCTTCCAATGATTCAACAGCCTCAAATCCATTTTTGAATCAGTATGAAATCCACTGTATTCAAAGGTTTTTATAGGTATTTAATCTTGAATTATGACAAAATGGGACCTGTATATTCCCAGAGTGCTTTGCTATATGCTCAGTGTGTATGTGGTAGGAGGCATGTAATGTTCCGATCGTTGTTCATTGTGTAACTAAGGCAAGGTCAGTACACGGTGCAGCTGCTAAACAGAGAAGCCCACCCACAGAACAGATGACAGACAAAGAATAGCCTGAAAACTTGTACAAAAAACAAACTTTGTAAGTTGTAAAACAGAAGCCTCCCGCCATCCATTCTGAGGAGTAGAGGTGGTCTTCTGCTTGCAAGTAATAAATATGCATTTCAACAGATCAACTGTTTTTTTGGTTCCTTGTTATAAGATCTAGTGAAAGGTGCACAACACAGCCCCGTCTTACTTTCTCTGTAGTATTTTACATATTTGTGAGTCACCTCGTTCCTTTCCTATTTTACATTTTCATCTTCAATTATAATTTCAGTATGGGTACCATTCATGTGAGATAAAAAACCGAAGCACTCCAGTGGTTTTAAAGGGAGTCACGTGGATAGATAGGAGATTATATAGTTGAAGATGGTGACATTCATAGGAACATTGTGGATGCCAGCTTTAAAATCAGTTACTTTTCCCCAATCCGTCAGGCTGATCAATGCCTTCACCGATTAACCCACCACAATCTCTACCTACTGCTACATACACAGCGCCCAGTGTTACTTTATATAAATACAATCAGTCTATGTATGTAACAGTTACTTGTACATTCTGTTTTATAGAATGGCTTTTATATTTATATTCATTGTGATTTTTTTTTGGTTTTTATTGTGTTCTTTATGCTTTTTGTGTTTTTTCATTCTGAAGCAGATCTGAGTAACAATCATTTCATTCTCCTTTACACTCATGAACTGAAGAAAGACAATAAACTATTTCAAATCTTGAATAAATTACATGTGCTCGTTACTATTTCCCATTCCCACTTTCAGAATATCTTTATGCCATATTTACTATCCTCCATCCTCTTTAAATTCTGGTCAATTGCATACTGACCTCTACTTCCACCAGCATTAACAGTTGTACAGCTTTTGCATTCTGAACCCTTTTACAAAGGTTTATATGTTTCATGCCTTTGTAAGCTGTCTCAAATGTACTAAGCTTTATTCACACAGTGTAGCAGGTTGCTGGCCTGACAATTAATACACCAGCTTCACAGTACTGGGAACCTTGATTTGTTCCTAACTTCGAGTGTTATCTATGTAAAGCCTACACTTTTTACCATGATTGTTGGGCTCCCTGTTTCCTCCTACATCCCAAAAAAATGCTGGTAGTCTCATTGACCACATGCTGTAGAGAGTGGATGTGTGTGAAAGAGAATGATTTGCAAGAGGACAAGGAATGAGGAGGGGAGGAAATAGGTTCAGGTCAATGACCTCTTTAATGGTGTCAAGTAAGGCAAAAATGGAGCACAGAAATGCAAAGCATGATATGCACAGAAGAGAGGGGAACTTATTGATGAAGATGGATATCAAAGACAACAAAGAAGAAGGGTGAGAAATATTAAGATGTTCAGTAAAGGATAAACTAATACAAAGAATGATGACAAAAGAAGGAAGGAATGGAGAGGAAAGAGAAAAAGTTGAAGCTCTAGAGGGGGTAACTTTCAGTGCAAGGGAAGGCTTGCAATACCAAAAGGAGAAAAGTGTACAGAAGATGAAGATTCATTGAAAGGAATTGAGGGAGAAGAAGTTAAATTTGAGAAAATGTGTAAAATCCAAATAGTAAGTGCTTGGGTAGGCATTGCCTTTAATAAATCAGAGATTATTTCTTGTGGGATAAATTACTAAGCAAGATTGGGAAGTGTGTTCCAGAAATTGTCAAAGTTCCTCTACATCACCAGAAAATGTACTTAATCAGCTGTAAAATACTTTGGTACATCCTGTTTTCTAAATGTTAGGTCTTTTCAATGCCTTGAAGTTCCTCTGTTTTATCACAGTTTCAGGACTGTAATGAATAGTTCTGCAGTCTCAGCATGTGTCTGTTGGTTCCATGTGAGTTTTCAAAGAACGTGGGTACCATGGATTGGTATTTAATGGAGAAATCATGAACACACTTTAGCAGATGGGGCTCCATTTACTAAATTATTTCTGACGCTATACACCAGTGAATATTGATTGAATCTTTCAGTGTGTTTGATCTGTGGTGTAGATCTGAGAAGCCCACATGCCCATCAGTTTACCAGCTAAAATCCTTAGGTGAGGGCTGTCAGAAAGACTCAAAGAGTCCTTTTGATTTAAAACATAGAACATAGAAAACCTACAGCGCAAGACAGGCCCTTCAGCCCACAATGCTGTGCCGAAATTTACAGCTCATTCCACACACTAACCTCTCTCTGTGTAAAAAAACTTACCTCTGGCATCTCCTCTGCACGTACTTCAAAGCACCTTAAAACTCTGCCCTCTCGTGTTAGCCATTTCAGCCCTGGGGAAAAGCCTCTGACTATCCTCACAATCAATGACTCTCATCACCTCATACACCTCTATCAGGTCACCTCTCATCCTACGCAGCTCCAAGGAGAAAAGGCCGAGTTCACTCAACCTATTCTCATAAGGCATGCTACGCAATCCAGGCAACATCCTTGTAAATCTCCTCTGCACCCTTTCTATAGTTTCCACATCCTTCTTGTAGGAGGTGACCAGAACTGAGCACAGTACTCCAAGTGGGGTACCAGGGTCCTATATAGTTGCAAAATTACCTCTCAGCTCTTAAACTCAATCCCACATTTGATGAAGACCGATGCATCGTATGCCTTCTTAACCATAGTTAACCTGCACAGTAGATTTGAGTGTCCTGTGGACTCGGACTCCAAGATCCCTCTGATCCTCCACATTGCCAAGAGTCTTACCATTAATACTATATTCTGCCATCATATTTGACCTACCAAAATGAACCACTTCACACTTAACTGGATTGAACTCCATCTGCCACTTCTCAGCCCAATTTTGCATCCTATCGATGTCCCTCTGTAACCTCTGTCAGCCCTCCACACTATCCAGAACACCCCCAACCTTTGTGTCATCAGCAAATTTACTAACCCATCCCTCCACTTCCTCATCCAGGTGATCTATAAAAATCATGAAGAGAAGGGGTCCTAGAACAAATCCCTGAGGCACACCACTGGTCACTGATCTCCATATGACTCGTCTACAACCACTTTTTGCCTTCTGTGAGCAAGACAATTCTGGATCTACAAAGCAAGGTCCCCTTGGATCCCATGCCTCCTTACTTTCTCAATAAGCCTGGCATGGGGTACCTTATCAAATGCCTTGCAGAAATCCATATACACTACATCTACTGCTCTACCTTTATCAATGTGTTTAGTCACATCCTCAAAAAATTCAGTCAGGCTTGTAAGGCACAATCTGCCTTTGACAAAGCCATGCTGACTATTCCTAATCATTATGCCTCTCCAAATGTTCATAAATCCTGCCTCTCAGGATCTTTTCCATCAACTTACAAACCCATTGAAGTAAGACTCACTGGTCTATAATTTTCTGGGCTATCTCTACTCCCTTTCTTGAATAAGGAACAACATCTGCAACCCTCCAATCCTCCAGAACCTCTCCCATCCCCATTGATTTTTGTCCATCACGTCAGTTATTGGTTAAGTAAAGGAAAATAAGTCTTCATGACAGCTGCACTCTGCTACTGTTCCTCATTTCACCATGGTCATTGACTGTTATCAATGCCTGGACAAGTAATGGCTTGATTTTAAGGCTGACATCCACAATGCTCCTCTCTATCAATGTAAACTGCTTCAATTCTAACGCCTCTTCTGTACCTGTGTGGCTCCCATTGAGCACCACTGATTTTGAATTGCACATGATTGATGCCTATACCCTTCAGTTGGCAAAGCAATCAGCGCTGGAATTTATATAGGCATCCGTTAGTCTCATGAGACCATGGATTTGCGCCTTGGAAGGTTTCCAGGGTGCAAGCCTGGGCAAGGTTGTATGGAAGACTGGCAGTTGCCCATGCTGCAAGCATCCCCTCTCCACGCCACCGATGTTGTCCAAGGGAAGGCATTAGGACCCATACAGCTTGGCACTGGTGTCGTCGCAGAGCAATGTGTGGTTAAGTGCCTTGCTCAAGGACACAACACGCTGCCTCAGCCAGGGCTTGAACTAGCAACCTTCAAATCACTAGATGAATGCCTTAACCACTTGGCCACGCGCCAACAAAGCACTGAAATTTACTCCATAAGTATCTCTATCCATCTCTTTGTCAGTGCACCTTAATTCCTAACTTCTTGTTTACCTGCTTTTACCTCTTGAGTGAATTGGTGACAATTTTTGTTTAGAAATATTCCCATGAAAGGGGTTTGGAAATTTTTAAGATGTTAACACACTGTTAATACCTTTGATGCCATGGGTAATAGTCAGACTTGCTCTTGTTGAATGTAGTCATTTTGCTGGTGCATGTGGTATCACTGTTATTTGTCATTTACCACCCAACACCAGAATGTTGTCTATATCCCTCTGTTTACCAACACGGAATTGAAAATGAATCTAACATTGTGCAACCATCAGCAAACATCCTCATTTCAAGATCCAGTTACTGATGTCGGGGCTCAGGTCACTGCAATGTGTATGCCCTTTTATGATTGCGACATCAGTCTTCCGTATAGGTATACCTTCAGCCAGTGGAGGAATTTCATCCTATTCCTACTGAAATGAAATTTACAATGCCATCTTGATGAGGACTCCAAGTCATCATGAACTTGGGGGTGAAAGATTGGGCAGCCAGAGTGAGGGTGAAGTTAAAGCTCTTCTGCCCTGTTGGCTATCCCACCACTTGCCAGCTGTGCCCATCAAGACTCAGACATGAGAACCGCTCTTCTTGTAGTGAGTTCTGTGATTGAAGTTCACTGTCGGAGTCATGATGTAAGTGGTGTTTTCACACTTTTCAGGGAATACTGAGGACAGGCTGCCTTCTTGTACCCCGCCACCCATTTTCTGAGAAGCTACTTGGAGACACTCACACTTCATCTCAGATCTTCCCTTCTTTTGTCCCTGTTTGGGTCAAAGAGGCTTCAGAGGGAAGCAACCTTGTTAGGATGGCATCAGCAAGCAAGACATCGGAGAGTATGTGTTACTTCATAGCAGTGTCTAGAGAAATCACATTGCTTTGCTAGTCTTTGCAAGTAGGCTGGCAGGGTAGGGTAGTGCTTGGCTGGGTTGACTTGTTCATGCCTTTTGTGGAAAAGGTTTGCCTGATAAAGGTTCCATTTTGTCATGCTGTGCTAGACCTCAGATTACTCCCCATTCCCATTCCAAAATGTTGGTCTGACCTCCTCTACCATCACGATGAGGCCTCTTTCAAGTTGGAGGAACAACACCTCATATTCCATCTGGGTAGCCTCCAACCTGACAGCATGAAGAATGATTTCTATAACCTATGTTAATTCTTCCCCCTTCCTCTTCTCTCTTCATCCATTCTTATTCTGACTCCCCTCTTATCTCTTCCCTTCTACTCGCCTGCCTATCACCTTCTTCTGATGCGCCTCCTCCTTCCTTTTCTCCCATGGTCCTCTCTCCTCTCCCATCAGATTCCTTTTTCTTCAGCCCTTTATCTTTTCTACAAAACACCTTACCCCTCTCCTCCACCCACCCATTTCCGCCTCACCTGGCTTCACCTATCACCTGCCAGATTGTACGCCTTTCTCTTCTCCTACCTTCTTATTCTGTCGTCTTCACCCTTCCTTCCCAGTTCTGTTGAAGGGTCCTGGTCCGAAACTGCAACTGTTTATTCCTCTCCATGGATGCTGCCTAACTGCTAAGTTCCAGCAGCATTTTAGAAACGTAGAAAACCTACAGCACAATACAGGCCCTTTGGCCCGCAAAGCTGTGCCAAACATGCCCTACCTTAGAACTAGCTAGGCTTTACCCATAGCCCTCTATTTTTCTAAGCTCCATGTACCTATCCAGTAGTCTCTTAAAAGACCCTATCGTATCCGCCTCCACCAACGCCACCGGCAGCCCATTCTGCACATTCACAACTTTCTGCGTAAAAAACTTACCCCTGACATCTCCTCTGTACCTACTTCCAAGCACCTTAAAACTATGCCCTCTCTGCTAGCCATTTCAGCCCTGGGGAAAAGCCTCTGACTATCCACGCGATCAATGCCTCTCATTATCTTGTACACCTCTGTCAGGTCACCTCTCATCCTCTGTTGCTCCAAGGAGAAAAGGCCAAGTTCACTCAACCTATTCTCATAAAGCATGCTCCCCAATCCAGACAACATCCTTGTGAATCTCTTCTGCACCATTTCTATGGTTTCCACATCCTTCCTATAGTGAGGGACTAAAACTGAGCACAGTACTCCAAGCTCCATTTTGTATGTGTGCTCTGTACTGGAGCTCTTTGGATAGAGAAGTGGCCTGTGCTGGAGCACAGATCTTCTGCATTGCAACTGGGATGTTATCAGGTCCCTGATCTTAGCTGGATGTGTTCTGTTTGATGATTTTGTGGTGTTACATGGAATAAATCAAATCAGATCGGTGCTAGCATCCGTGATGATGGGAACATCTTTGCTGAAGGTGATCAGGAAGCTGTTCTGTTCTGTATTCATCTGTTGGATCCTGTGATCATTGAGGTTAAGAACGTCATGGAATCTTGGTCCCACTTTGGTCATCTAATTGTACACAACCGTTGATAACATGATGAGTGAAGCCTGCATTTTCTGCCTTCACCTGGACATGCTGCTTCTACTGTTTAGCATGTTTACGCTACAAGTTCAGCACATTAACACTGTCCCCAACATTCTCCTCTGGAGTCCTTATCATGGAGGGGACTCCTCGTTGACAGGGTTTTGACTAGTCAGGGCATCAAAGGTTACAGGGAGAAGGCACGAGAATGAGCTTGAGAGAGATAATAAATCAGACATCATTGAATAGCAGAGCAGACTTGATGGGCCAAATGGCCTAATTCCATCCCTATATCTTTTGGTCTTATGGGCATAAATAGTTTGCAGGTAGTGTTCAAGAAAAACATTATGCCAGCCCATGGGATTAATGAATTGACTGGAATTCAACTAGAGTGCAAACGGGAATGCTGCCGGGTTCACTTAGTCTTGTTTGCACTGATAGCAGTTTGATACAACTGAATGATGCACATAGGGCTAATTGAACCTTTAGCCACAAACTTCAGTGCTATCCTGCTCATTGTTACTGGTTCCAGATTTTTAGATTCCAGTTTGTTTTGTTAAATCTTTGTCTCCCAACTTCTCCTATCAGCACTAAGGGCCACTCTCACTCTGTCCTGCTGCAAGAGGCTACTGTTCCTTCAAATGCCCCTGTAAAACCACTCTTTAGAACCTGGAAGGACAGAGGGGAGAGTTACATGGGAACCCAGATCACACACCACCCTGACTTGCCAATGAGTCCACAATACTCATGTGTTGACACTCAATGTGACGGACGTGGCGGGATTGTTGTAGTATTTTTACCTCACGCGGCTTTATTTCAAGAATGCAGGTGCCTTCCAACTTCTCAAGGGTATTTGTGAATGATAATTATTTATTGATCATCCATTCATATCCACAGACTATCAATAGAATTTAAATATAGCTAAAGAAAAACCTACTAACCCTTTTTCCTTTCTGTCATGTTGATCACTTCAGCATTAGCTTGATCTCAATGGATTCAATAAGATCCAAACACATCATTATTTCAGACAATGTGTAAACATACCAGCAAGACCAAATCCATGTAACTGTCAACTAATTCGAGATTCATGTTTATTTATCACCCGTACATTGAGTGAAATGCATTGTTTATTAACGAAGGGTCTCGGCCTGAAACGTCAACTGTGCCTCTTCCTAGAGATGTTGCCTGGCCTGCTGTGTTCACCAGCTACTTTGATGTGTGTTGCTATCTGAGGATACTGGTAAGACTGGTAAAATATCTGGAGTGTTACAGTATATGCAGGTCTCTCTCTCCCCCTGCTTAAGGAGGAATACACTTGCAACAAAGGCAGTTCAATGAAGGCTCATGAGATCAATTCTGGGATAGTTCTCTGACCTATGAGGGGGGATTAAACATATTTGCTTTCTACTCTCTACTCTTTAGAAGAATGAGAGGTGATCTCATTGATGCCACGTAAAACCCAGGACATTACCATACAGTACAGGCCCCTGTTAACCTACTCTGAAATCAATCTAATCTTTCCCTCCCACATGGCCCTCAATTTTTCTGTCACCCAGGTCCCTGTCTAAGAGTTTGTTAAATGCCCCAGCTCTACAACAACACCTGGAAGTATCATCCACACAGTTACCACTTTCTGTGTAAAAAGCTGTCTGACATCCCCCCCCCCCCGCCCCCAGACTTTCCTCCAATCACCTTAAAATTATGTCCTCTCTTATTTGCCATTTCCGCCCTGGGAAAATGTCTGGCTCTCCATTTGATCTATGTCTCTTATCATCTTGTACACCTTTATCAAGTCACCTCTCACCCCCCCCCCCCGACTCCAAAGAGAAAAGCCCTATCCTCATGACACATGCTCTCTAGTCCAGGCAGCCTCCCAGTATATCTCCTCTGCTTCTGATCCTTCATATAATTAGGCAACCAGAGCTGAAGGCTGTATTCCAAGAATGGTCTAACCAGGGATTTATAAACCTGCTGCTCTTGAACTCAATCGCCTCACAAATGAAGGCCAAAGCACCATACCCTTCTGAACCACCCTATCAACTTGTGCAGCAACTTTGTGAGATCTATGGATGTGCACTCCTAGATCTCTCTGTTCCACCACGCTGCCAAAACTCCTATGGAGTTTGACAGGTTAGCTGAAGGATTGATATCTTCCCTCATTAGGGTATCTGGAACAAGTGATCACACTCTCAAAGTAAGGGACTGGCCATTCAGGAATGGGATGAAAATAAACTTCTTTACCCAGGAAACTTTGGAATTTTCTATCTAAGAAGGCTATGGAGTCTCAGCCACTGACTGAGGTTGATAGATATTTGGATATCAAAGGAATCAGAGATGATGAGATTAGTGGAAGAAAGTGGAACTGAAACAGAAGATAAGTTGTGTGTGCATGTGTATGTGTGAAAGTTGGGCAAGGTTGTCAACTGACCTCCATTGTTTCTATAAACTGAAGAGCTCCAGTCCACTCCATCTCATCACTAATGGCAGCAATATGGGTCCTTTGGTCACGAGGCAATAGATATAGCTTCAGCAGATGACGGAATGTGAATGAAATGAAATATGAATGATGAGAGGTAGCTTGTGTTCTGTGAAGCCTCTGCCATGACACGGGGAGCACCGCTGAACTCCTACTATCCCCAACGTTTTGATTGATAAAGTAATGCACACAGAATGCTGGAGGAACTCAGCAGGTTAGACAGCATCTATGGAGACTGTGAGTCCACTGGAGGCTGCTCGAAGACAGCCTGTGCTGAGGCTGGAGCCTTATGTGTGTGAGTAAGTGGAAAGGAGGAAAGGGGCTTGGTTTGCTGTTGTCTTGTTGCTGCTGCATGTGTTATTCTGTTGACTACTGTGGACAGGCTATGTTGCCGCTGACACTTGTGGGCTGCACCCAGTGCACCTTTAGGTTGTGTTGGTTGTTAATGCAAATGATGCATTTTGCTGTATGCTTCAATGTACGTGTGATAAATACAGGAATCTGAATCTGAATCTAATACAGAATGGAGGATGGGGGATGGTGGGGGGGGTGTTGATTATTGACACGTACTCAGTGGATAGAGGGCACGGTATGGCTCTTTGACTCTCCTTTTATATATATAGGCATCCGTTAGTCTCGTGAGACTGTGGATTTGTGCCTTGGAAGGTCTCCAGGGAACAGGCCTGGGCAAGGTTGTATGGAAGACTGGCAGTTGCCCATGCTACAAGTCTCCCCACTCCACGCCAACGACGTTGTTCAAGGGAAGGGCATTAGGACCCCTGGTGTCGTCGCAGAGCAATGTGTGGTTAAGTGCCTTGCTCAAGGTCACACACGCTGCCTCAGCCAAGGCTCGAACTAGCGACCTTCAGATCACTAGACGAATGCCTTAACCACTTGGCCACGTGCCAACACTCTCCTGCCTGTCAATATATTCAAGCCCCAACAACACGGATGTTGTAAAGTTATCCAAAAGCCCTTTATGTTTCTTTTGCCAATCATGTTTCTATCCCACAGCCAATGAGAAACATTTCTCTCAATCTACTCCATTTGTACTCTTATAATTTTAAATTTCTCTTTCAAATTGCTTCTGTTCCAGAATGACCTCAGTCTTTCTCGTCCATTCAAATAAAACTCCTAATCCCTGGAATCTTGTTTACACTGCCTTCAAAGCCTTCGTCCTTTTTTCTAACGTGTTGCTCAGGAACTGAACTCAATTTCTTTGCTCTTTGCCTCTGTTAATCAAACTCAGCATTTGCTATGTCTTTTAATCACCCCTGCAACGTCTCCAGTCGCGTTCAACAAGCTCTGTACAAATATTTCCAGATCTGTGTCAAATTCTGCCTTCTGGTATAACTCTATGTTCTCAATCATCTGACCAAAATGTAGCCCTTCCCATTGAACAAGAACACTACAGCACAGTGCAGGCCCTGCAGCACATGGTGTTGTACTGACCTTATGACTTACTTTAATATCAGTCTACTCTTCCCTCCCACCTAGCCCTCCATTTTGCTATCATCCATGTGCCTCAGCATTAATTAAGTGTCCCTCATTAAATTACTTCTTTCACCTATCTGCTCATCTTACCAGTCTGTAAGTCTATTTGAAGTCTATTTCTATCTTCTCACTGTTGTTTACATCTCCAACTTTCTTTGTTATCTGCAAACTTGGAATTTGTGCCCTGTGCATCAAAACTATAAATACACAGTATATAAAGGACAAAGTTGTCCGAGGGCTGATTCTTGGGTATGAACATTGCTCCAACCTTCCCTTATCATTTTCTGTTTATCGCTACTATCCCAGGTTATAGAACCGCCTTAATCGATGACCATGATTATCCTGGGTAAATACTTCAATAGTGACATTGAGCTGCAGCACGAATTTTGCACACATAACCGTACCAGATCAGACGGGCACGGAAGGGCTAGTTGCTCAGAGCTGTCCCAACATTCACCACCACTGTTGTCATCAGAGAATCTTGCAGTTGATACCCGAGATCGAAGCCCAAAGGTCAGTCGGAAGTCTACAAGTTTGCAGAAGCCCGGCTCTGCGAGTCTTTGCAAGTCTGCCAGGGAAAGTTGAAGCCCAATATCCTGGAATCCACGAGTCCATTTAAGGCCAAAGGCAGCCTGTCCTGGGGTTGAAGGACTGCGTATGTACATGAGAGGGTGGATGGGAGGGGGGAACGGGGCTTGTTTTACTGTTCAGTCCTGCCAAAGGGTCTCGGCGTGAAACATCGACTGTACTCTTTTCCTAGTTGCTGCCTGGCCTGCTGAGTTCCTCCAGCATTTTGTGTGTGTTGCTTTGGATTTCCAGCATCTGCATAACCTCTACAAAAACAACAGGAATTCTGCAGATGCTGGAAATTCAAGCAACACACATTAAAGTTGCTGGTGAACGCAGCAGGCCAGGCAGCATCTGTAGGAAGAGGCGCAGTCGACGTTTCAGGCCGAGACCCTTCGTCAGGACTAACTGAAGGAAGAGTTAGTAAGAGATTTGAAAGTTGGAGGGGGAGGAGGAGATCCAAAATGATAGGAGAAGACAGGAGGGGGAGGGATAGAGCCAAGATCTGGACAGGTGATAGGCAAAAGGGATACGAGAGGATCATGGGACAGGAGGTCCGGGAAGAAAGACGGTGGGGGGGGGGACCCAGAGGATGGGCAAGAGGTATATTCAGAGGGACAGAGGGAGAAAAAGGAGAGTGAGAGAGAGAATGTGTGCATAAAAATAAGTAACAGATGGGGTACGAGGGGGAGGTGGGGCCTTAGCGGAAGTTAGAGAAGTCGATGTTCATGCCATCAGGTTGGAGGCTACCCAGACGGAATATAAGGTGTTGCTCCTCCAACCTGAGTGTGGCTTCATCTTTACAGTAGAGGAGGCCGTGGATAGACATGTCAGAATGGGAATGGGATGTAGAATTAAAATGTGTGGCCACTGGGAGATCCTGCTTTCTCTGGCGGACAGAGCGTAGATATTCAGCAAAGTGGTCTCCCAGTCTGCGTCGGGTCTCGCCAATATATAAAAGGCCACATTGGGAGCACCGGACGCAGTATATCACCCCAGCCGACCACAGGTGAAGTGTTGCCTCACCTGGAAGAACTGTTTGGGGCCCTGAATGGTGGTAAGGGAGGAAGTGTAAGCGCATGTGTAGCACTTGTTCCGCTTACACGGATAAGTGCCAGGAGGGAGATCAGTGGGGAGGGATGGGGGGGACGAATGGACAAGGGCGTTGCGTAGGGAGCGATCCCTGCGGAATGCGGGGGGGGGGAGGGAAAGATGTGCTTAGTGGTGGGATCCCGTTGGAGGTGGCGGAAGTTACGGAGAATAATATGTTAGACCCGGAGGCTGGTGGGGTGGTAGGTGAGGACCAGGGGAACCCTATTCCTAGTGGGGTGGCGGGAGAATGGAGTGAGAGCAGATGTACGTGAAATGGGGGAGATGCGTTTAAGAGCAGAGTTGATAGTGGAGGAAGGGAAGCCCCTTTCTTTAAAAAAGGAAGACATCTCCCTCGCCCTAGAATGAAAAGCCTCATCCTGAGAGCAGATGCGGCAGAGACGGAGGAATTGCGAGAAGGGGATGGCGTTTTTGCAAGAGACAGGGTGAGAAGAGGAATAGTCCAGATAGCTGTGGACAAGGTGAGAAGAGGAATAGTCCAGATAGCTGTGGACAGGGTGAGAAGAGGAATAGTCCAGATACTAGTATAAGCCTACTGACTCTCACAGCTATCTGGACTATTCCTCTTCTCACCCTGTCTCTTGCAAAAACGCCATCCCCTTCTCGCAATTCCTCCGTCTCCGCCGCATCTGCTCTCAGGATGAATCGTGCAAACAGTAAAAGTAAGCAAATAACATCGTGAATCTACAGACTGGAAGCTGGTCACAGCCGATCCAGGAGCCCACTGGTTGCAGGCCAATCAACGCAGAGACGAGTAAACCTCGTATTTGTTAAATAGGGTACCGTGCACAATCCTGATTTGATGGAGACAGACCTGAGAAGGCATAGAGGAACATCTGGAAACTTCTGAAATGCCCGGTTCGCTGCCGCTGCTACTGTGCGATCGAGAATCTCCGGAGGGTAGGCCCCAAAATCCATGGCTTTGCCTGCTGCTGGCGACTGAGGCTGAGGTCGAAGCGTTCGGCAGAGATGGTGCTCGGTACTCGGTGTCGGAGAGCTCGAAGTTTTCGGATGACTCAGAGTCGAACCATGTTCGGGCATGGCAGGGAGAGTTTTCTTCCTTCCCCTGTCTGCGTGAGATGTGGGACTTCCGAGAGACTTGGAATTTTTTTACTGTGCCATGGCCTGTTCTTCATCAAGTTATAGTATTGTTGCACTGTTGTAACTATATGTTATAATTATGTGGTTTTTGTTAGTTTTTTCAGTCTTGGTCTGTCCTGTGTTTCTGTGATATCACACCGGAGGAATATTGTATCATTTCTTAATGCATGCATTACTAAATGACAATAAAAGAGGACTGCGTGTCCTCATAATCTAATCTAACCTCACTGAGCAGCAAGCTGAACACCAACCCGTCCCTCTCTCTCTTGACCATCTCAAGCCTCAGGTCATTCCTCGCTCTTGGACCTGGGTGCTGAGGCTCTGATATGCTCTCGGGCCTGGGACTTGCTGTCTCAATTCTGCCTGTACCCAATCTATCCAATCTGGCTCAGCACTTAAATCAATCAAATGTTGTTATAACAAAGTCTAAATACCCATTTATAATGATAGTTGTCATTTGGGAATATTGAAAAAATACAGCATCTCTACCTCCAGCTGATACATGCTTTCTGGGTTCAATAGGTTTAGGGAATTCACTTTGAATAACTTCAACTATTCTGTTAGCTGTCTCTTAGTTGCTTCAAATACCCGAGTGTTTTACTACTTCCTTCCAAGATTGTTTTGACAGAGACCACATATTGCACAAAAAGAGGAACAATAGGTAAAAATAAATTTAAATAAATATGGACTATCCGAATTGCCCGCCTTACGGTTGTCATTGATCATAGCCACATCCTGCACAAACTGTTGACTAGCACATTTAATTTCTCCAAATTGTTAAGTAAGCAGCGATTCTGCATTATTTTTGTTCTATGTTTTGTGCAAAATCAGCTTGAACCCCAGTGTTGCAACACCAGTGCTTAATGTGGTATCCACAGTTCTGTTGGCTCACTAGCTAGAAACTCAGCATATTTTCAAAAACATTTTATTTTACCAAGTTGATCAGATTTTCTGAAGCCACTGTGGTAGTGGATGGTAGATGCCCTCCTGATGTTTTTAGGAGTTGAAATAGGCTATCCAATCATAGTTAATCTTCACATCAGTATATATAGGACATAGCAGCAGAAACAGGCTATTCAATCATGGCTAATTCTCACATCAGCATATAGAAACAGAGAAAACCTACAGCACAATACAGACCCTTTGGCCCACAAAGCTGTGCCGAACATGCCCCTAACTTAGAACTATCTAACCCATTGCCTGACGAAGGGTCTCGGCCTGAAACGTCGACTGCACCTCTTCCTAGAGATGCTGCCTGGCCTGCTGCGTTCACCAGCAACTTTGATGTGTGTTGCTAACCCATTGCCTTCTATTTTTCTAAGATCCATGTACTTATCCAGGAGTCTCTTAAAAGACCCTATCATTTCTGCCTCCACCGCCGCCGTCGGCAGCCCATTCCATGCACTCACCACTCTCTGCATAAAAAACTTACCCCTGACATCTCCTCTGTACTTACATTCAAGCACCTTAAAACTATGCCCTCTCATGCTAGCCATTTCAACCCTGGGAAAAATCCTCTGACTATCCACACGATCAATGCCTCTCATTACCTTGTACACCTCTATCAGGTCACCTCCATCACTCCAAGGAGAAAAGGCCAAGTTCACTCAACCTATTCTCATAAGGCCTGCACCCCAATCCAGGCAACATGCTTGTAAATCTCCTCTATACCCTTTCTATGGTTTCCATGTCCTTCCTGTAGTGAGGCGAGCAGAATTGAGCACAGTACTCCAAGTGGGATCTGACCAGGGTCCTATATAGCTGCAACATTACCCCTTAGCTCTTATATAGGACATAGGAGCGGAAATAGGCTATTCAATCATGGTTAATTTATTTCTCTCTCAACCCATTTGTCACAACCAAGGTGTTTTTTTTTAAAGGTTTTCTTCAGTTAGTATGTGGATTATATGCTCTCGGTGTAACCTTGTGGGTGTACAGTGTCCCTTGGATTGTTTAACTTTTCTGTCTAAATTTTTTGTCTTTGTACTAGCTCTAGGTTTTACACTTTATGTTGCAGGTGTCACATTTGGTACCATGAGGATTGTTAAACTCTCTTTGAATTTATCATTTTATTCAATTTAGGGTAATTAAATCAGCACGGGGTTTTCAATGAATTGCATTGTAGTTATTGCCTTTGGGGGTTATTTCTTCGTCTGGACTCCAGGGCTGTCTGACTGGTCCGGAATTCCTACAGGCTCCGGGATGTATTACAGGCGAGCGTGCTAACCCCTCTTTGCTTGGTCACTGTAAATCCTTGTCTGATAAAACTCTGGCCGAGTTCTTCTGTGTATCATGAGCGATTTCAGTTCTTCAGTATTTTGGATAGTTTGCCCTGGTTTTGCTGGTTAATTTCTGTAATAACTCTTTTGCTTTGTTTGAATTGCTGAAGTCTCAGTGATTCAGTCCACTAGTTGACCCTGATACCATTCTTCTACCTCCTCCCCAGAACCTTGGAAGCCCTTACTGATTAAGTACCTATCATCCTCCACTCTAAATGACTGTGGTAATGAATTCCACAGATTCACCACCCTCTGGCTAAAGAAATTCCTCCTCATCTCTGTTCTAAAGGGATGTCCTTGTATTCTGAAGCAGTGCCCTCTGGTCCTGGACCCTCCCACTGCTAGAAACATCCTCTGCATGTCCACTTTATCTTGGATTCTCTTCGGTAGGTTTCAGTGAGATCGCCTGTCATTCTTCTAAACTCCAGCATTACATCTTTGTTTTTATATTCTGGTGCTTCTGAAATGAATGCTAACATTGCATTTGCTTTCCTCACTGCTGGCTCACCCTTCAAATTAACCTTTAGGGAATCCTTCACTAGAACTCCCAAGTCCCTTTGCGTTTCTAATTTCTGAATATGCTCCCCATTTAGAAAATAGTCCATCCATGTATTCCTTCTACCAAAATGCACGACCATACACCTCCCTACACTATATTCCGTCTGCCAGCAGGAATCAATGGAGGTAAAACATAGAAGATAGAACGTCACAGTACAGGCCCCTGAATCACTGAGACTTCAGCAATTCAAACAAAGCAAAAGATTTATTACAGAAATTAACCAGCAAAACCCAGCACCTTACATCACAGTAACGTGCTGACATTTTAACCTACTCTAAGATAAATCTAACCTTTACTTTCTCCATAACCCTCCATTTTTAGAAACATAGAAACACAAAAAACCTACAGCACAATACAGGCCCTTTGGCCCACAAAGCTGTACCAAACATGCCCTTACCTTACAAATTACCTAGGCTTACCCATAGCCCTCTATTTTCCTGAGCTCCATGTACCTATCCAGGATTCTCTTAAAAGACCCTATCTTACCCGCCTCCACCACCGCCTCTGGCAGCCCATTCCACGCATTCACCACTCTCTGCATAAAAAACTTACCCCTGACATCTCTGTACCTACTTCCAAGCACCTTAAAACTGTGCCCTCTGGTGCTAGTCCATTTCAGCCCTGGGAGAAAGCCTCTGCCTATCCACACGATCAATGCCTTTCATTGTCTTGTACACTTTTCTATTATCCATGTACATATCTAAGAGTTCCTTAAATACTCCGAAGATATCAGCCTCTAACACCATCCGTGGAAGAGTGTTCCACGCACTCAACCACACTCTGTGTTTAAATAACTATCCTCTGGCGTTACTCCTATACTTTCCTCCAGTCACCCTAAAATTATGCCCCTTCATAGGAGCCGTTTCTGCCCTGGTAAAATGTCTCTGGCTATCCACTGACTTTATGCCTTCTTATCATCTTGTATGTCTCTGTCAGGTAACTTCTCATCCTCCTTCGTTCCAGAGAGAAAATCCTTAGGTCGCTCAATGCATCCTCATTAGACATGCTCTCTAGTCCAGCTTCGAGAGAGAGAGAGAGGGGGTTGCCGAAATGCGAGGTGTCCGTGGTCAATCTCCGCCCCCTTTGCTTAAGTACGGTACTGGGAACTTTAGCTTTGGCGGCGCGGCTTGCACCATGGATCTGCGCGCACTGGTTCGGACATTCGGCTTCATTTTACTGAGCACCCCTTTTCCCGTAAGTCGCGTATTTCCCATTCCTTCGAACCGTCCACTCCAAGAAGCATTTACACAGGGTTCTGACTTGTCATCGTTCAACAGGTGGACGCCGATGTTCCGACCGGGGCTCGGGTGGCCGAGAGGTGTTACTGCGAGCTGGAGATGTCAGACGGGCCATTCCCATGGCGGGGCTTTGAGCAACTATTTTCACTCAGCGATAACTGTAGCCGGAGCCTGAATGGCGAGCAGGTGAGCCTCGGCTGCCCGTCCACACTCTGGTACAGCCAGTGCCGGTGTCCGGTTAAAACTCCCAACATGATTGACCCCGTAGTGTAACGGTTCCTCGGCAGGATGGACGCGATCCGCTCCGGAGGGGGACGGAATCGACTGTGGTACATTACTAATGGGGCAGATCTGTCAATATATATCACCCGGTTCCAGTACTGGTCAGTCACTGTAAATTCAGAATCACTGGCATATGTCGTGAATTTTGTTGTTTTGCGGCAGCTGTACATTGCAGTACAGAACAATAAAAACTGTAAATTACAATAAGAAATATGCTGAAAAAATAAATCAATTAAGTCGTGCAGAAAGAGTAAAATATTTCGGTATATTACTACTGGGGACAGATCTGTTAATGTAAATGACTGTGTTTTAGTACTGGTGGGGACCGGTCTGTCACTGGAACACTGGTACACTCCTGGGGGAGACAGGTCTGTCACTGGAACACTGGTACACTCCTGGGGGAGACAGGTCTGTCACTGGAACACTGGTACACTCCTGGGGGAGACAGGTCTGTCACTGGAACACTGGTACACTCCTGGGGGAGACAGGTCTGTCACTGGAACACTGGTACACTCCTGGGGGAGACAGGTCTGTCACTGGAACACTGGTACACTCCTGGGGGAGACAGGTCTGTCACTGGAACACTGGTACACTCCTGGTGAGGACAGGTCTGTCACTGGAACACTGGTACACTCCTGGGGGAGACAGGTCTGTCACTGGAACACTGGTACACTCCTGGGGGAGACAGGTCTGTCACTGGAACACTGGTACACTCCTGGTGAGGACAGGTCTGTCACTGGAACACTGGTACACTCCTGGGGGAGACAGGTCTGTCACTGGAACACTGGTATGCTCCTGGTGGGGACAGGTCTGTCACTGGAACACTGGTACACTCCTGGTGAGGACAGGTCTGTCACTGGAACACTGGTACACTCCTGGGGGAGACAGGTCTGTCACTGGAACACTGGTACACTCCTGGGGGAGACAGGTCTGTCACTGGAACACTGGTACACTCCTGGTGAGGACAGGTCTGTCACTGGAACACTGGTACACTCCTGGGGGAGACAGGTCTGTCACTGGAACACTGGTACACTCCTGGGGGAGACAGGTCTGTCACTGGAACACTGGTACACTCCTGGGGGAGACAGGTCTGTCACTGGAACACTGGTACACTCCTGGGGGAGACAGGTCTGTCACTGGAACACTGGTACACTCCTGGGGGAGACAGGTCTGTCACTGGAACACTGGTACACTCCTGGGGGAGACAGGTCTGTCACTGGAACACTGGTACACTCCTGGGGGAGACAGGTCTGTCACTGGAACACTGGTACACTCCTGGGGGAGACAGGTCTGTCACTGGAACACTGGTACACTCCTGGTGAGGACAGGTCTGTCACTGGAACACTGGTACACTCCTGGTGGGGACAAGTCTGTCACTGGAACACTGGTACACTCCTGGGGGAGACAGGTCTGTCACTGGAACACTGGGATACAGTATTGATAGGTTTAGAGCTGTGACATCAATCTGCTGTATAGTAATGGTGGGGACAGGACAGGTCTGTCACTGGAACCTGTAACACAGCAGCACACTTTAGATTGTCAATTTTTTACCTGTGTTCCAGCACTCATGATGCGGTTCCATCACTGTTGAACAGTGGGGCAAAGTGTGCACAGTGATACTTTAGAGAGCGAGTACAGTTGTGACGCACTGCAAGATTCAAAACTCTTTCTACCAGATATTCTGGGTGTTGTGAGCAACCGTTGTACCTGAACCTGAGCAAACTGGTTCAGCCAGTCAGTGTGGAAATGTGACCATTATCCTGCCCAATGGTGGGGGGAATCGTTCCACCTGAGAGCAAAAAAGGAAACCACCAATTTAGAGTGTCACATTTAGAGTCTGCCTACACCTCAAGGGGTTCACAAGGTACTGCTCACTGTTGCTTTGATGGGGTGATTGAAATAAAAATCTATTCTTCTCTCTCAGCGATCAGAGAAAGAGTCAGGTGCTTTTAAAATATCCTGGGGTTGGAAGCCCGGCATCGACAAGTCCGGCAGTAGGGTTGTCCCAGCCTCGCGGGGGATAGTAAGGTTTCTTCTGTCACTGTTGTGTTGGCTGTGGTGGTGTTCTGCTGAATAATGTGGGCATGCGATGTTGGTGCCAGAAATATGGTGAAATTTGCACGCTGCCCCCAACACGTCTTTGGACTGCATTGTTTGTTATGCAAACGATGAATTTCATTGCCTGTTTCAATGCTGATGTGACTGATGAATCCAGGTGGACATGGCAGATGATGAAGGCGGTATATTGCAGATGGTGGAAGTTTGAAATGAAACAGTGAATTTTGGAAATACCCAGCAGGTCAGGCAGCAGCTATGGAGCGAGGAACAGATAACATATTCAGTCAGTGTCTATGCAGTTACCAAGAGGGCATGCTGGCAGCTGTATTTTGTTAGGAATTTGAAATGAATTGGTCACCAAAGACTGAAGTACTGTGAAGAGCACCCTAACTGGTGGCATCTCTGTCTGGTATGGGGTAGCCACTACACAGGATCGAGGACATCTTCAGAAGACGATGCCTCAGAAAGACATCGTCCATCATTAAAGACCTCAACCACCCTCTTCTCATTACAACCATCACAGAGGAGGTGCAGGAGCCTGAGAGCACACACTAAATGATGTGGAAACAGCTGCTTCCCCTCTGCCAACAGATTCTGAATGGACAATAAACCCATGAACACTGTCTCACTTTTGCCTCTCTTTTTCAACTCCTGAATTAATTATCTGATATATTTCTTATTGTAGTTGATAGTAGATTTTCAGTATTGCACTGTACCGCTGCCACAAACAATAAATTCCATGGCAAATGCCAGTGATAATAAATCTGATTCTCATTCTTTCAATTCGTACATTTGAAACAATCTTGTGATTTCAGGATAATGTGAGTCTGTGACTGGAGTAGAGGGGGCCCTGTGGGCATTTGGTGAAGAAAATTGGTCAGTAAGAGGAGTAGTGAGAGGAGGGCACAGGACAGTGAGAGAGAGGCACAGAGCAGTGAGAGGGAGGCACAGGGCAGTGAGAGAGAGGCACAGGACAGTGAGAGGGAGGCACAGGACAGTGAGGGAGAGGCACAGGACAGTGAGAGGGAGGCACAGGGCAGTGAGAGGGAGGCACAGGACAGTGAGAGAGAGGCACAGGGCAGTGAGAGGGAGGCACAGGGCAGTGAGAGAGAGGCACAGGGCAGTGAGGGAGAGGCACGGGACAGTGAGACAGAGGCATGGGACAGTGAGAGAGAGGCACAGGACAGTGAGAGGGAGGCACAGGACAGTGAGAGAGAGGCACAGAGCAGTGAGACAGAGGCACAGGTCAGCAAGAGAGAGGCACAGGACAGTGAGAGAGAGGCACAGGACAGTGAGACAGAGGCACAGGGCAGTGAGAGGGAGGCACAGGACAGTGAGAGGGAGGCACAGGGCAGTGAGAGAGAGGCACAGGACAGTGAGAGGGAGGCACAGGGCAGTGAGAGGAGGGCACGGGACAGTGAGACAGAGGCACAGGACAGTGAGAGAGAGGCACAGGACAGTGAGAGGGAGGCACAGGACAGTGAGAGAGAGGCACAGAGCAGTGAGACAGAGGCACAGGTCAGCAAGAGAGAGGCACAGGACAGTGAGAGAGAGGCACAGGGCAGTGAGACAGAGGCACAGGACAGTGAGAGAGAGGCACAGGGCAGTGAGAGGGAGGCACAGGACAGTGAGAGGGAGGCACAGGGCAGTGAGAGAGAGGCACAGGACAGTGAGAGGGAGGCACAGGGCAGTGAGACAGAGGCACAGGACAGTGAGAGAGAGGCACAGGGCAGTGAGGGGAGGGCACAGGACAGTGAGGGAGAGGCACAGGGCTGTGAGAGAGAGGCACAGGGCAGTGAGACAGAGGCACAGGACAGTGAGAGGAGGGCACAAGGCAGTGAGAGGGAGGCACAGGACAGTGAGAGAGAGGCACAGGGCAGTGAGGGAGAGGCACAGGGCAGTGAGACAGAGGCACAGGGCAGTGAGCAAGAGGCACAGGACGTTGAGGGAGAGGCACAGGTCAGCAAGAGAGAGGCACAGGACAGTGAGAGAGAGGCACAGGGCAGTGAGACAGAGGCACAGGATGCTGAAAGAGAGGCACAGGGCAGTGAGAGGGAGGCACAGGACAGTGAGAGGGAGGCACAGGGCAGTGAGAGAGAGGCACAGGGCAGTGAGACAGAGGCACAGGGCAGTGAGACAGATGCACAGGACAGTGAGAGAGAGGCAAAGGGCAGTGAGACAGAGGCACAGGGCAGTGAGCGAGAGGCACAGGACGTTGAGGGAGAGGCACAGGTCAGCAAGAGAGAGGCACAGGACAGTGAGAGAGAGGCACAGGGCAGTGAGACAGAGGCACAGGACAGTGAGAGAGAGGCACAGGGCAGTGAGAGGGAGGCACAGGACAGTGAGAGGGAGGCACAGGGCAGTGAGAGAGAGGCACAGGACAGTGAGAGGGAGGCACAGGGCAGTGAGAGAGAGGCACAGGACAGTGAGAGAGAGGCACAGGGCAGTGAGACAGAGGCACAGGACAGTGAGAGAGAGGCACAGGGCAGTGAGACAGAGGCACAGGGCAGTGAGAGGGAGGCACAGGACAGTGAGAGGGAGGCACAGGGCAGTGAGAGAGAGGCACAGGACAGTGAGGGGGGAGGCACAGGGCAGTGAGACAGAGGCACAGGACAGTGAGAGAGAGGCACAGGGCAGTGAGACAGAGGCACAGGACAGTGAGAGGAGGGCACAAGGCAGTGAGAGGGAGGCACAGGGTAGTGAGAGGGAGGCGCAGGGTAGTAAGGGGAATGAGTGGCAGCTCGTGGAGGGTGAGGAGGCAGTGGATGGAGGAGCAAGGCAAATATGTAAGGTATAATGGGGATAGAGAAGATGCAAAGAGAGAGTCCTGCAGTGATACTAGTGGATTTGCAAGGCTGTGGTGAATGGAGGGAGGGGTAGTGAGTGGATAGAGAGGTCAGTGAGGGGCAGTGAGTGGAGGGAGGGGTCAGTGAGGGGCAGTGAGTGGAGGGAGAGATCAGTGAGGGGCGGTAAATGTAGTGAGTGGAGGTAGGTTCACTGAAGGGTAGTGAGTGGAGGGAGGGGTCAGTGAGGGGGAGTGAGTAGGGGTTGAGGTCATTGAGGGGGAGCGAGCTTAGGGAGGGCCATTGAGAGGTCAGTAAGTAGAGGGAGGGTCACTCAATGGTAGTGAGTGAAGGATGGGTCAGTGAGGGTAGTGAGTGGAGGGAGGGATCAGTGAGAGAGTGAGTGGATGTGTCGGTGAGGGGTATCGAATGGAGGGAGGTTCAGTGAGGGTAGTGTGGAGGCAGTTTCAGTGAGGGTAGTGAGTGGATGGAGGTGTTACTGAGGGTAATGAGTGGAGGGAGGTGTCAGTGTGGGACAGGGAGTGGAAGGAGGTGTCAGGGAGCAGTAATGAGTGGAGGGAGGTGTCAGTGAGGGCAGGGAGTGGAGGACAGTGTCACAGAGGGGTGGTGAGTGGAGGGAGGTTTCAGAGAGGGGTGGTGAGTGGAGGGAGGTGTCTGTGAGGGGCAGGGAGTGGAGGGAAGTGTGTGTGAGGGTAGTGAGTTGAGGGAGTTTCAGTGAGGGGCAGGGAGTACTATCCCTACTATTTTCTCAATTAGTTTTAGCTTTTAAGAGTTGATTAACTCATCGTCCTATTGAGCAGAAGCTACTGCATTTGTAAAACTGTATGCATTTGTTTACGTACAGTTAAACTAAAATATTTTTCTTTCGATTGGCCTTTGGGTCTGGGTTCCATGTTACCTGTCTTGCTGTCCTTTGTGCACTAAGCAGCTGGATATTGTCTCAACATGTCACTGGAAAATATATTTTTTATTCCGACGATAGTTCAAGGAACCTGTTGACATTATTGCTGACATTGAGCAAAGACTGGAGAAGCTTGTACACCGGATAAATGCACTTGAGGAGGAATATGATGGTGATCTGTACAGTATTGTCTCATATCGGATCATCCAGATTGAATCTGCTGAGCTGACTGATTTAGTTAACCAGCTTCAAGAAATGAACTCTCGGAACCAAGGGAATGTAGCCAGGTTTGCTGTGAAGGTAAGCCATGTATCGTGTGGGTGTATGAGAGAGTCTGAGTGAATGGGTTGTTTTCAGGCTGGGAGGATGTAACAGGGCTCAGCTCTTGGCCTCAATTATTTATGGCTATAATCATGCCTGGGGGACAGGAGAGGATGCAAAGCACCCAAGTTTACAGGTAACACAAAAGCTGGTGGGAACGCATGCCGCAGTGAGGATAGTCTGAGTTTGCAATAGGATGCTGTATACTGAGTCCTGATGAAGGGCCCTGTCCCAAAATGTCAACACTTCATTCCTTTCCATAAATGCTGCCTGACCTGCTGAGTTCCTCGAGCACTTCATATGCGTAACTCTGGATTTCCAGCATCTGCAGAATCTCTTGTGTTTATGCAATAGGATATAGTTAGGTGAGTGAACAAGAATTTGTTGTGATCAGTTTATGAACTTCAGTAGAGGGAACCCAAGGGCAGGCTCCTCACTAAATGGAGAAAGGTTGCAGATGATTGAAGTACAGAGAGCTCGAGGTGTTCTTGTACGCGTAGGCAGATGCGGTGAGCACATTGGCTTTTATTGCAAGAGGGTTAGAATTTTAACATAGGGATGTATCATATCAACTGCACGAGGCACAGGTGAGATCACACTTATAGCACTCTGCATATTCTGGTCTCCTTATCTAAGAGGGCATGTAGTGGCCTTTAAAGCAGTCCAAATGAGATCCTCTGGGCTGACTCCTGGGATGAGAAGACCATTGTCTAATCACGTGTCCAAAGTCTTTTTATCAATATACTTTGGAGTTTGGAAGAATCTTAATGATAAGATATAAGACCCTCAAAGGGGTATGACAGTGTGGACATCTTTCACTAATTGGAGACTCTCAAACAAGGGGATATAGTTAC
Organism: Mobula birostris; assembly: GCF_030028105.1. Taxonomy (NCBI): domain Eukaryota; kingdom Metazoa; phylum Chordata; class Chondrichthyes; order Myliobatiformes; family Myliobatidae; genus Mobula; species Mobula birostris. Next base: position 15,655,682 of record NC_092384.1, read on the forward strand.
TGATGGAAATTTAAAACTGAGGTGCTTAGGAATTTCTTGCAGGGAGTTGTGAATTACTGGATTTCTCTACACCACCACCCTGTGGTGTGAATACAAGATCATTGGAGGTACTTAAAGAGGAAGTGAAAAAATGTTTTGGAAGATCAGGGAATTGAGAGCGATGGGGAGCAAAAGAGGAAATGAGGTCTGTGCATATCAGCCATGCTGTTGTTGATTGGCGGGGAAGACTAGACAGACCAAATAGCCCACTGCTGCTTTCTCTTCCTTGTTTTCCTTACATTCCTTATGTTCTTGTGTAAATGATATTAGTAGGTTGATTGTGAAAGTGATATTGGTTAAAAGCATATAGCCTGCGTTCCTCTCTTTGTTGGATCTGTTGGAATGTTCTTGTTGTTATTACTGGTTGTCCATCACATCTGACGATGCCAGGTAGATTTGTGCAGATCTGTTGTGTGTTCATAGGTGGCTGCTACATCCAAGTTGTGAGTGACATGGAAGTCCCCGAGAAGGACATGAGAACTGTGTTGGATCTGGAAGTGGAGCCACTGCTGGTGCTTTTCCTTCTTTGTCGGACAGTGATTAGTATTGCTCGGCGTCTCTCCTCTAGGTTGTTGTGAGTGGCTCTAACCAAGGCTTGGCAGTCACTCCGGTCTTACGCGCTCTGTTCCAGCCATTTAGCTACAAGCCCAGCACATGCAACGTTCCTGTAATCATTGAAAAATAAAAGACATGCACATCCTGGAAATCTGAACTAAAATCAGAAATGCCAGAAATACTCAAAAGGTCATGTAGCACCTGTGGAGAGAGAAACAGAGTAATGTCTCAGTTTGATAAGCCTATGTTATAATTTTGGACTACATCCATTGCAATCCAGGTGTATCTCTCTTTTGATGGAATAAAAAAATAATTTAAGGTCTTTTGATAAATTATGTATCACTGTCATTGTCTCCCACATAAATGAGATAACGATAATGAGTATTCTAAATTTTCTGTTGCCTGCTGGAATTTAATTCTTCAGGAGTCTATATCACCAGAACATTGCCCTTATAGGTATCATTGCTTCACTTGAGGCTGGAGAATCAATCTTGCCCTTTGCACTTAGAACTGCATGCATATTTCTAGTAAGGAGTCACTGACAACAATTAGGAACTGGAGCCCCAGTAATTTCATCTTCTGAATGTTGTATTGCCTAAGAAAACTGAACTTGGCCCAAACTGGAAATTGAACCCAGGATCTTTCTGGACTATGTGAATCACAGGAGATACTAAATGAGGCATCAGGTATATCTGATTATACCATTTACCCACACCATTTTAGATTTCCTTTCCTAGAAATGAGTTGGTAAAAAGCACGATAACCAAACCCAAGATCCTTCTTGTATTCCTCCTTCATTCATCAGGTGCAAAATATTACTGACGAGGTGGATACACTTGAAAAATACGACCGACTTAAAGTAGTAAAAGAACATAGAAGAAACAAGATCCTGAAGAGGAGCCTGTCTTCTTGCCAGAGTGCACTGTTAGTGACACCAACGCCATATGTCACTCCACAACTAGGTGGGTACCGTGTGTCGGCTGTCGGCTGCAATCCAGTTGCTAATGCACCTGACTGCTGTACATTGACATAGCAGACTGCATTCAAACTGCAGACTAGAGACAAGTACAAAATCTTCATTGACACTCTGGTAGGAATAAGGGAGAGCTTTCAAATAAGAGGTCAAATTGAGACCATGTCCACTCCATTCCGTTGGGATGCAAAGGTCAAAGTCAAAGTAAATTTATTACAAAGTACATATATGTCACCATACACTATCTTGAGATTCATTTTCATGCAGGAAAATAAGAAATACAATAGAATTTATAAACAGCTACACATAAATAAAGACCAACAAACAACCAATGGTAATCGGTCATTGCTTCAGGACCAGTGCTGGTATCCTGGATGCAATTATCATTAATTATCAATAAAAATGGATGATATTATCATTATCACTGCACTGTTTGAGTTTGCTGTGTGCAAGTTGGCTGGTGTTTTCCTTACTACAATGACCAGTCTTTAACAAGTACCTCATTAGTGGTGAGATGTTTTGAGTCCAAGTGAGGGGCTAGAAAAGGGCAAACTTCCCTTTATTCCCTATTCCAGCACGTGCCATAGTCACCAGGCACCACATAGACAAGGAGGAGAACAGACCTGCTGTTTCCATCTCCCGGCAAGAAAGTCTTGCTGCAATGAAACTGAAATCAGGTTGCCAAATGAGAACAATCATTCTGGCTTCTTCTGTTTTTTAATGACAGAGTCTGTATTTTTCAAAGGTAACTCAACTAGCAGGAGCAGAAAAGTGTGCATCTGTTTCAAAACAGACCTCACCTAACCTTTACATTATATTCAGGACTGCCTTCCCAGACAGTATGGTGGCCACCATCATTGGACTCAGACAACAGGAATTCTGCAGATGCTGGAAATTCAAGCAACACACATCAAAGTTGCTGGTGAATGCAGCAGGCCAGGCAGCATCTCGAGGAAGAGGTACAGTCAACGTTTCAGGCTGAGACCCTTCGTCAGGACTAACTGAAGGAAGAAAAAGGATCATGGGACACGAACATCGACTTCTCTAACTTCCGCTAATGCTCCTCCTCCCCCTCGTACCCCATCCGTTATTTATTTTACATACATTCTTTCTCTCACTCTCCTTTTTCTCCCTCTGTCCCTCTGACTATACCCCTTGCCAATCCTCTGGGTTCCCCCCCACCTTGTCTTTCTCTGCGGACCTCCTGTCCCATGATCCTCTCATATCCCCTTTGCCAATCACCTGTCCAGCTCTTGGCTCCGTTCCACCCCACCCCCCCGTCTTCTCCTATCATTTTAGATCTCCCCCTCCCCCTCCCACTTTCAAATCTCTTACTAACTCTTCCTTCAGTTAGTCCTGATGAAGGGTCTCGGTCTGAAACGTCGACTGTACCTCTTCCTACAGATGCTGCCTGGCCTGCTGCATTCACCAGCAACTTTGATGATCACTGGACCCAGGCTCAGTTCTTGCAAGGGCTCCCAAAGTTCAAAGTAAATTTATTATCAAAGTATGTAACCTGTATGTCACCATATACTACCCTGAGATTCATTTTCTTGCAGGCATTCACAGGAAAGTAGAGAAGTACAATATAATTTATGAAACACTATGCCTAACAACCAACATGTAAAAGATGAGAACTGTATAAATAATAAATATAAATAAATAAATAATACGGATAACATGAGTTGTAGAGTCCTTGAAAGTGAGCCTATACATTGTGAAATCAGTTCAGTGTTGAGGTGAGTGAAGCTATCCATACTGGCTCAGGAGCCTGATGGTTATAGGGTAATAAATGTTTGTGAACCTGGTGGTGTGGCACCTACTACCCCCTACCCAAAGTTTGTAGCCAGAAGAGAGCCTGGCCTGGATAACAGAGGTCCTTGATGATGGATACTGCCTTGTTGTGGCAGCATTCCTTGTAAATGTGCTGAATGATGGGGAGGGCTTTGCCTGTGATGAACGGGACTGTACTTATTTACTTGAGCCCATCACCCCACTGGGGCATAGGCTGCCGACGGTGGCTTGCTACAATCCTCTGCCCAGTCTTTTCAAGTTGTTCCCAGGTGTTACCCATCTAGACGAAGATCCTTCCTTTCCCAGGGATGAGGTCTTTGGAGCTTCTGCTGGTGTTTCCGTAGCTCAGAGTTTTCACGGTACGGGATTACTAACCCCATGCCCAACCCTCGTCCTTTTCAGCCAGGCTTCAGATCATCCATGGCTGAGTTGGACTTGACTGTATCCACCACTTTTCATAGACTTTTCTATTCCTGGCTATTGATGCTTCCATGATGCAACCAGATAGGATACTCTCCACCTTGCATCTATAGAACAGGAGATGCTTGCATCATCATGCCAGTGGTTTTTGAAGAAACTATATCTAATTTTTCCTGAACGAGCACATCGGGTATTTGTTGTTTCCTGGTAAGTTGGTGAGAATTCCATATCAACTCCGAAGGAGAATCCTTTTCAAGTGGTTCAAGCCCCCATTTCTATTTATTCTACAGTGGTTCCATTTCCATTCCCACAATTATTCTCTGAGAATACTCTGAGAACAAGGCAGCTGTCTGGGGGAGGAGATGGTATACAAGTACAGCAGCCTGGTAGATCTTTTATTACATTAACAATATTGAGGTCATGAGTTTGAAATCTTCATGGGGATCATGAAATTTAATTCAATAATGCTATAGGTTGGCACCAGAGAAAAATGGGAAGTGACCATGTCAATTCCCATTCTGACCTACAGACCCCCTGCTACTGTGATTTGTCTACTTTGTCAGTGTACATATCTTAAGAATTTTAAAACAATCTTTAAAGAAGCCTCCGTAATTCAGAATGATAATGGAGAAGGTCCTTTAAGTAACAAGCAGACCCTGGCACGTGACCACAAGTCCTGTTGAACTCCTATCTGAGGAATTCCTCTCATCCCCATTGTATCAGCTAGCTGTTGGTTCCTAATTCTAATCAATGATTAATCCAAAAGTGGATTCTGCCTCCAGGGAAGATTGGATATTGATGAAGTGTCTTTAATATCTGTTCTACTCAGTGTTTAAGGTTACAAAAGAAGGTTGCTCACTTCAGTGAGATGCAATGGGATGATACTTCAGTAACAGTTGGCACTGAGGAGAGAATGCATCACATAGGACTTGGAAGGGAAAGGCCTTGCATAGTTTCTGGTTGAGAGAAAGAAGAGCCTCACTCCCATCTGCTGAAAGTACCACTGGTACCAGTGAAAGTATTATAGGAAGGCAAAGGTTTTATAATTCATAGGTGCTTGCTCAAGCTGTACTGAGAGGTTTATGCATAGCCTACTCCCTGCTATAAAAGAATACAGAAATACTGAAGTAGGTATCAAAAAGGTCAAGTAGTAATAACTATTGGGAATGACTGAGGGGTGGGGCGATTTTTCCTGGAAAAACAGACAACTGAATGTTGAACTTGCAGAGGGTATGATCTGCTGAAGTTGCAAGGACTTGATTAGAAACCATTGAATAGACTTTGAGTCTCTTTTGTCTTATGCAAGTTGTGTGTTAGCCTCTGCAACAGTAACACAGTTTCTTCTTTTTGTTACAGGTTCTTGTTCATTTGGAAAATTAGTAGACGTTTCTGATCCAAAGAGTTCAATGCTCAATCATTTTGGGTCATCCTACCGATACGGTTGTTGGGGGATGGACCCATGGCCGGCTACTGGAAAAGAGGACCAATATTGGCTGATGATTCTCTCAAGTAGTAATAGGTTTGGAACTAAGATTCGGGTTTTCAATTCTTACAGTAAATTTCTCACCCGCAATGGTGCTGTTGATGTGACACTTAAAACCCATAACGCTCAAGGCTCTGGTGGGGTAATGTATAGAGACGCGTACTATTACAACTGCTACAATTTGGGTCAGCTCTGCAAGTTTGATATGACCACACAGGAGATTTTCTCTGTCAAACTGCCTTATGCTGGTTTTAATGACAAGTTTCCATATTGCACAGTTTCTTCTTGTTATGGGTACTCAGACATGGATCTGGCAACAGATGAAAATGGGCTCTGGGTACTTTATGCAACTGAACTAAATTATGGAAACCTGGTTGTCAGTCAGCTCAATGCAACTGACATGTCATTACTCAATAGCTGGAACACCACTCTATACAAACGATCAGCAACCAATGCCTTTTTGGTGTGTGGCATTGTGTATGCTACCAGATATTTGAATTCTGAGTTTGAAGAGATTTTTTATATGTTTGACACAACCACTGGAGTTGAACAGAATAATTTGGCTATCCGGGTCCGAAAGGTCTTACCTGGCATTCAGTACATGAACTACAACCCGCGAGATAAATTGTTGTATGTGTACAGTGATGCCTATGTTGTTAGTTACAGTTTATTCTTTGCATAGACCGTACTGAGGTTCCTGAGATAAATGCAATGAAATGAAACCAAAAACCATATGAATTAAAATATATTTTGGACTTATTTTTAAAAAGAAAAGCATACTTGGCAACCCTTAGAACAACTTTGAGGAAAAAACATTTCAATCACTTCCTTAAAATTTCAGTTATAACTTTATGTACTACTTTGCACCAGTTTTTAATTTGGAATTTGCACCTAAAATGCAGAACGATGATAAGATCTCAGATTTTTTTTTTGGAGAAATCATATTGGATTTTGCAAACAATCTAACTATTACTGCTTGCTTTGTGCCTGTTGTACTGTTTAAATTAATAACATAATATTTGTCTGGGAAGGAACTGGTGCTTACAGATCCAAGAGCAAGACAAGTCCTGTAGCTGAACTGTTAACAAGATCTTCAGCAATTACATTGGCTTATACTGTGTACATGTGACTTGAATCCATGTGAATCAGGTTGACACTTGTTGGGACTGGACTTGTTGCTTTGGCAGAGAACACATCAGAGCCACACTATTGAAATGGCTAAGTTACTGGAACAGTTGCCAGAGGTCCGGATCACTGATCCAGAAACACAAGTTTCAAACCTAGGTTATCTAAATTTAGGGCACAAAATAACTCAGGAATTTTAAAGATAAAAACATAAGATCAGTCGCTGCAGATGCTAGAAATCTTGATCAGGGAGAATCTAAGGAGGGAAATAAGCAGTTGACCTTTCAGCCCAAAACCCCTAATCAGGAGGGTTTCACCTGAAACAACGGTAGTTCATTTCGCTCAGTAGATGCTGCCTGACCTGCTGACTTCCTCCAGCATTTTGTGTGTGTTGCAACAGATCAGTAATTGTAGTCTCAAAACTGCCAGATTATCATGTGAAAACTGAGGCCCTTTAGGAAGGAAATCTGTGATCCATGCCTGATCAGCTGCAGACACACCAACATGGTTAATTAACTCTGACTGCCTTCTCCACTAGAAAATATATGTTAGATATGGATACATGAGCAAATAACCAGGGAAAAAACTTCCAAAAATGCTGGCGAAGAAACAGGAGATTGGTTAGTACACGTGAAAGAAGAAACGGGTAATAGTTCAGGTCAAAGACCTGTTTTTCAGAATGCATCTGTCTGGACCAGATACGTAACTTCTTGCAGCAACGGCCAGCTGACCTGCGCTTGAGAGGAATTGACTACACATGTTGGATTCGAGTTGAGAGGGTTGAATGTACATTCAAATACAGCATGATCTTTGCTGTACTCTGCTGATCTAACACAGTGTTTTATCAAAGTCAGGGTAGAATTATTACCTTAATCATCCCCTGTTCTGGATCAATATTTGGTGCTGAAACTACAGTACAGGTTAAAAGCATATTTCATTGAGATTGTTAAGCCTACAGTGACAATTGGATCAGGTCTGGGAAACAAAATTCCTCAAGCTCAGGCCAGGTTCTGGTTGGGTTTAAATTCCGAGACCCAAGCAGACCCTTCGGCCACTTGTGTCTGTCTGGACTGAGATCACAACTCACATCCATTCTGATCATTTGTACTACATTGGCAGGAACTCAAGCCTGGTTTTTACTAAGTGTGTTATATATTTTGTTGCTTGGAATATAATACAAGCTGCAAGGTTTAGCAAGTTGGAACACAAACTGAGATTGTAAACGCAGCATTTGGTGCAACTTTGCTACTGTATTTTGGTATTTAAATACTTCACCAAAACCTTCCTTTCAACCCGCTGCGTTACTGTTCCTTTGGGAAATATGTACGTTGTTAAACTAAAAGCAATTGAATATTAAAATGAATAACTATTTGTCAAATTATTTCTGTGGCAAGCAATTTTTGTGTTGCACTGGTACTCTAATTGCGTGTTTATCACTTTTCCAACAATCTAGAAGCAACACTGGCATCCATAATCACTTTGTAGGTTTTGCTGTGGCTGTTGAATGAAAAGTTGCTCTTTCTCTTCCCCACTTGATTTCCTTGGTAGTTACACTGTTATCATCCAAACCCCTGTTTCATGTCACTCTCCATTGCTGAAAGAATGTGAAATATATTACCTATCCAAGAGTAGCTTGTGAAGGATCCCAAAAGTCAGCACTGTTTAACTGACTGCATGAACAATTACACTAAGTTTATTTGTCTTTTTGTCTGATCTTTCCTCAATGAAGCTTGCTTTTGGAAATTCTAGAGGCTAGTAAGCACTGTGAACTAACCTTCGGGAGTCAGTCAAAGCAACATCAGGGAGATTAGTGGGCAAAGCAATTCGAAGAGAAGTACATCAACTTAAACAGTATAAAAGCACACAAAGACTTTACACTCATGTTTATTTCCTGTTAGTAATATTCAAATTAAAACAATCACTCCAGAGATGAAAGCCACCAAACAAAATCTCTCCATCTTCCTTATATCCATGTGCCTATCTAAACATCTCTTAAAATGTATTTGCCTCTACCACCGTATCAGGCAGTGCAGTTCAGGCATCCACCACTCTCTGAGTAAAAAACTTACCCCTCATATCCCCCTTGAACCTACCCCCTCTGAACTTCGATGCATGCCCTCTGGTATTAGACATTACCACCCTGGGAAACAGATGCTCTCTGTCTACTCTGTCTATGCTTCTCTTAATTTTATAAACCTCTGTCAGATCCCCACTCAGCCTCCAGCACTCCAATGAAAACAACCCAAGTTTGTCCAGCCTCTCATGATAGCACATGACTTTTTCTGCACCTCCTCCAAAGCCTCAGTATCCTTCATATATAGTGGGGCGACCAGAACTGTATACAATACTCCAGATGTGGCCTAACCAGTTTTATAAAGTTGCAGCATAACCTCTTGGCTTGTCTAATTTATCTAGGTTAGATCTTCCACCACTCACTAACGTTTACAATACAGGCTCATACAAGTGACAACTGACTGAAGTATCACATCTCTAAGCTCTTTCATATTGCTGCTTCTGTTAGCAGATAGAGAGCTTTCAAATGAACTTCCTTTATTGGAGACAGTAACTCCCACAAAATGGCAGTCATGATACACTTGCAGGTTAGAGTAGGAATATCAGCTATATCAGGTAATGCTTAAAACTCCAAAATGGATTAATAAATATTAGTGATTATTTGTGAGATTTGTTCTTTCCACTAAATTGTCCCAACCCATTAATTGGGCTAAATTTCAATGGTTGTCGATGGTGGTCCCTGAATCAGAATCTGGTTTGTTACCGCTGACTTGCCTGACATAAATCATCAGAGCTCGGCCCCTTAGGCCGATGCAAGCCATGTGCTTGCATGCCTGGGCTGTGAGTCTTTGACTCACTGAGTAGCAGAAGGTGTCACATCTGTCACTGGACTTTGAAGATCAACAATACAACCCGGTCTTTGTAGGATTCCCCAGTATTATAAAGGGAAATCACCACCAGGACAGACCAAGCATGGGATCTGAGGCCTCACTGATATCGATGTAGATCTTAGATATGCATCTAGAGGGACAAATTAAAAATTTCCATTATTATTTTCCTTTAAAAATACAATTATTTCCAATTCAACTAACTTTGGTTAAAATAGTGATTTTACAGGAGTATTTGTTCTAATGTTATCTCCCAATGTCAGAGGTGTTCAAAGGCTGTTAGAATAATTTACATCCATGAGAGGTGAAGAAGCTCTGTGTTCTGGGGCTCTGCTTCCTACAGTTGTTGAAGTCAAGTCATGTACATGGGGATGGGTGGGAGGGAGGGACGGGGGTTGTTGGGTTCTCTGTTGTTCTGCTAAGCAATTCGAGCATGCTGTGTTGGCGCTGGAATGTGTGGTGACACTTGTGGGCTGCCCCAGCACATCCTTGTGTTATGATGTTGATTGTTAACACAATGACACAGTTGACTTATATTTTGATGTACATGTGATAAACAAATTAATCTGAATCTGAATCTGCATCTCATTGGCCAACTCAAGTTGCAGTGGGTTAACGTACTGGATCTCCATGGCTGATCCAGGTAAGCACTGGGACCTTTGGCAATGATTCCAGGTGGTGCCTAGACTTTGGTACAATACAGGCCCAACCATCTTCAGCATTTCATCCATGACCTTAATTTCTGGCCGGCTGGTGGCGCAATGACATCAGCGCTGGATTCTGGAATGAAGGTTCCCGGGTTCGAATCCATTCGGAGCCGCTCCCGAGTACGGCTTTCCATCCGTGCCGGGTTGAGTGTCGAGATTGCAACTCGACCTCGTAAAATAAAGGGAAAAATACTGCAAAATGTCTGTGTGAGGAGTGGCGCACCACACAGTCTCTCTCTCGCTCCACGCCTTGTAAAGGCATGAAAAAGACATCGTCCTGCCAACATCGCACATGCACACACGGATGCACGCACACACACAGACACACATGCACAGACGAACATGCATGCACACGCCAAAAAAAAATCTTAATTTCCATTCTAAGGTCAGAAGGACAGGTGTTTGCTGACGACTGCATTTGCAGCTCCCCACTGATGCTCACTGTGCGCAGATAAACAAGAAATGGTCAAAGTCCATGAGTAAACTGGTAAGTGTCATTGAACATTTGTGTAACCAAGTGTCAGGCAATAAGTCAAACCAGATACCTACCTGTACTGAGCAGTTCTGATTATTCATATCCTTCTTATTCTGCCTACTGCTTCTGAAATGGTTGATCACAGTGGGCTCCTCCGATGCCTGTCCAATCTTTGCCAGTTGGATAGGACAGCATTTGCTTGCCTCAAACCTTACCTCTTCACTAACTTGTGGAGAATCTCTCATCAAGGTTACTGGACCCAAACTCACACAATAGCATTAGACATTCTCTAAGAACTTTCCTTGGTCACTTTCTATTTCGGTTGATATTATCATCCAATACAGAATATTACTTTGCACATGGAGGCTGAAACCCTCAACCATGTCTTTCTTCCTTCCAAGTTTAAATATGTCATTATATCATTAACTGAAAGTCTTAATCATAGACAAGCTCCAAGAATCCTAACTCAAGTAAGATTATCCTGAGCTTTCTAACCCACTCTGGCTTTCTGATTAAATACTGTGTTGATTTTGATGTTGACTTTCATGTTTTCAAATCCCACCATAGCTTCAGCATACATATCTCTGTGATTTCTTTCAGCCTTTTCTTTATTTCTCCAACCTGGGTGAATTCCTCTGAGCCTAAATACTCAACTATCAAGAAGTAAAGTTCTGAAGCTCATACTGAAACCTTATTGAGAACCTTTTAAACTGCGGCTGCAGAAGTAGGGCAAGAAGACTTGACTCATGACTGAGTGACGTTCTGAAGGCATACCATTATCTACAAGCCACCTTCAGAAAACTCTCCACTTTCCTGGATTGATGCTCGATGCATGACTAGCATCCCCAGCATTCACATAATTGTACCATCTTGGTTGTACAAAATTAATATGTAGAAGTTAGATTATGGATTAATCAATTGGAATATATTTAGAAAGACTGAGGTATTTGTTGCATAAAATATTACTTATATGAGGGGTGATTGATAAGTTCGTGGTCTAAGGTAGAAGGAGATGAGTTATACAGCTCTTGTTACATGCACATGCAGTTCAACTCTGAGTGAAGTTACAGAAAGTTTGAAGCTTGAAATTGCAGAAAGTTTGAAACTAATAACTCATCTCCTTCTATCTTAGGCCACAAAGTTATCAATCACCCTTGCTGTGGACCACTTTCTGGAGGTCCATGACACCGACTTCTACAAAGAAGGGATCCGTATGATCCACGACCGCTGGACTAAGTGTGTACGTATAGGAGGGGACTATGTTGAAAAATAAATGTGCTAGGTTTTCTAAAATTGATTCCTTGTACCTTAGGCCACAAACTTATCAATCACCCCTTGTATAATGCATCAGTAATGGTGAGGGTAAGTTGCATGAATCACTGTGAAAACAATTACATAACACATTGTACCAGGCAGCAACAAATTATTGGAATGCATGATCATTGGAAGAAATACACGTACAATGCACTTCCGTTACACTGTTTACTCAGTGTGAAGTGAAATACGTTCCTCCTATTGAATGATAATTGATTACTCCTATGAAATTATCTTATCATCTTCAGATCCTGCAGCAAATCTGGTCACAGGTTCCATGCCAATAGCTTCTGCTCAAAGCTTCCAAAACCACAATGCGCTTCAATACCAAGGTCGCAGGGATGAACAACAGCTATAAAACAGAAGTATAAAGGCATCATAGTCATGCAAACTGTGCCATGCTTAGATTAAAATGCAATTTGGCAACAAGTGTGGACAGTAGCCACTGAGGACAGGCCGTCACTGTGCTGGGTTAATTATGCTCTGACAAGCGAGCTTCAAACAGCCATCAGAAATTATTTGCAAGGAGTCTCAGTCCCAATCAATATCTAAGTATCTAACACCCTCCCACACACAAAGTGTATGTTAATGTAACTGAAGTTATCACTCTGCTACATCAACGTAAGCACAGAGTAAAGATTGTGAATTAGAAACAACAGTAAAAAAAAATCAAACACAAGTACCTGAATGGACTGGACAGTCTTCTGAATTGATTGCTATTGAAGGTGAGAAAAATTACAATTAATACGATGACGTGGTGGCATTTTGAAGGAATAAACTTTATCAAGACTTACAGAGTATTGAATGCAATGGGCTTCTGGTTGTAATTGCTGAATGACGGCTCTGTTTGCTGAGAGTACTGAAAAGAATGTGCAACAGACACTTTTAAATATCACCAATGGATTTGTACAGCAAGAGAACAAAAAGGAGAGAGGTAAGCACTGACTCTACCTTCCAGGACTGTGTAACGTTAGGTTTCAAATATCTGACTGCATACCCAGAGTAGTGTAAATCTAAATAAAGGAGAAAGCACTGGTCAATGAACAACTGAAAATATCAAGCTTACTACACGTAATTATACCATGCACTAGTGATTGAGTGAACTTAACTTTCATCGTGTGTTATTATAGCATGTGTGCAATCTTTACTAAGTAACATTGTTATCATTCAGTAAGGTTGCATCTATTAAGTAAATTATGTGGAGGCTAGATATTGTAATGCTCCACTTAGTGGTACGCAGCACCCAGTGAATATTTCAATGGTGGTCAGCACCCAAAGCTTCAACGATCAAATGTCAGGTTGGTGCTCCACAACACAACGCTCATATGTCTGCGCCAGCAGGATGGGAACAGTAGTCAGAGGGGCTTAGAATAGGATCAGCACCCAAGAGCATGAGGACTCTTGCTACCTGCCATCAAACAATAAAAGTGTGAGGGATGTCTGGGTTTCAGTTATCAAAGCTCACTGCTGAGAAAAGGGGTTCAGCCACTGGATGGCACCTTGAGAGGGACTGGACCATCTGAGGCCAGCTTAAGACTGGGATAAGAGTGGAGCTGTTGAAATGGCTAAAGTTTAGTGGTCTGGTTGGGCCTGGAGAATGGCGCCTCCATAAGGGAGTTTCAGGGATCGGCAGTTGAGGCACTGCACGATCGTAGCTAGTTGCAGCTAAATCACTGAAGCCTATTGAGTGTTGAAAAGCCTTGATACAGTAGATTTGAAGAGGACGTTTCCTATGGTGGGGGAGTCTAAGACCAGGGGACGCAGCCTCAGAATAGGGGAACATCCACTTAGAACAGAGGTGAGGCGGAATTTCTTTAGCCAGAGAGTGGTGAATCTGTGGAATTCTTTGCCACAGGCAGATGTGGAGACATAGTCTTCGTGTATATTTAAGACAGAGCTTGATAGATGCTTAAATGGGCATGAAGGGATACGGGGAGAATGTGGGAGATTGGGGCTGAGAGGAAAATAGATCAGCCATGATGAAATGGCGGAGCAGACCCAAGGGGCCAAAATGGCCCAATTCTGCTCCTATGGTCATATGGTCTTAAAGAATGGATAGTGAGATAATTGAGTTGGCATGGTGGTGGGTGGAGATGATGGAGCACCGCTGAGGTAAAATGTTGATGCTGTGGTGTAGGGGTGGGGGTAGAGGGGAATCAAAGGGTAGGAAGTAGGCAACGTGACTTACCTATGTGAGGTCCCAGCGCAACACAGTGCAAGTCGAACATAGTTGTTTTAGAAATAGCCTGAAACAACTTCTAATTTCCCTGTTGCTTGTGGAATGACATGGCTTGATATGCACCTGAGATGTGAATCATATCTCATACATAAATACAGCTGATGTCAGAAACTGGACAGTTCTATTTCCACTGCGATGTTGGACACATGAAATGGCTTTAATCACTCTTCACTCTAGGGAAGTCATTTAGTACTGAAATAAACCATCAAATTTCTAGGCAACAGATTTGATTATTGCCACAGGAAATCATCTTTTCATTGTCTATCTTGTCAAGAACCCGCAGAATCTTATATGTTTCATTAAGATCATCATTTCTTACAGGGCAATCCCTTCATTCTACAAAGTGAACCATTGGACCCTTTCTGAACTCACTTCCCTCCCTCAAGAAGAAGACCAAAACTTGCATGTAGTCTTTCAGGTGTAGTTACACCAATGCCCCATCGATTAGTAATTATAAGAAAATATGTTTGCATTATTGATTAGCTGTTAACAATACCATTAAGTCAGGAAATGATGCCTGTCCATAGTTGTGCAGTCTGCAGCGATAAATAAAAATCAAGGGCTTCAATATTCATAGTTCTGGGGATGAACACACCCGTTGGAAACACGAGAGGATGTCTTTCCTGTTTACAAAAATTATTGTGTATTGCATTATTTTTTGTATTCAACAATTGTTTTCTGCAATCTTTGTTTCTATACAGAAAAACATACGAAGCCCATTTAGTTTCTCAAGTTTGCTCCACCATTTAATAGAACCATGGCCTAGCCCCTGACTCTTCTCCATACCCTTCATTCCCCTTTTGACCAACAATCTGAAATCGCAATAATTAATCCTCCAAAGTTCTCCAGAGTAGATGAATTCCAAAAACCTGTGATCCTATTCACTCCCATCTTAAATAGTTTACCTCCATTCTAAATTATAGATTTCTCCTAAGAGAAGCATTCCTTCAGTGTCTACCAAGTTAAGTTCCTTTTAATATGATCAACCCCCATTCTTCTAAACAAATATGAATATAGACCCAAGTTGCTCAATCTTTCCTCATAAAGCAAAGACAGCATCTCAGGAATGAATCCTGTGAACCTTCTCTTAATTGCCACTAAAGTTGCATTCAAATCTCATCAAATCCCTGTCCAATCAGAACGCAGAACCCTGCAGCACAGGAAAAGGCCCTTTGGGTCAGGATGTTGTGCTAAACTGCTTAAGGTTACGACGCCTAATTAAACTAACCCCTTTCTGCTTCCACCTGGACCATATTTCTCTATTCTCTGCATATCCATACGACTTTCTAAGAGCCTCTTAAACACCTCAGTCATATCTTGTCCACCACACTATGTAAAATATATGCTTTGCACATCTCCTTTGAACTCTCCCCCCCAACTCCCCATCACATTAAAAGCATGTCCTCTGGTATTAGGCATTTTAATCCCAGCCACAGCTGTCTGCCCTTTCTAAGTTCTCATAATTTTATATATGTCCCATCAGGTCTCTTCTCAGCCTCCACTACTCCAGGGAAAACAACCCTAGTTTGTCCAACCTCTCCTTATAGTACCAGTCCCTTTAATCCTAGCAGCATCCCAGTAAACTTTTGCACTCTCTCCAAAGCTTCCACATCTTTCCTGCAAATGAGAGACCAGAAATGAATACAATATTCCAAATACAGCCTAACCAGAGTTTTATAAAGCTGCAACATAACCTCTTGACTCTTGAATTCAGTGCCTTGACTACTTAAGGCAAGCCTGCTGTATGCCTTCTTGTCCATCTTATCAACTTATGTGGCCACATTCAGGAGCTATGAACTTGGACCTCAAGACCCCTCTGTACATTATCATGTGTGACGCCAAGCAGAGCTACCGGACGGATGATGCTAATAAGAGAGATAACAGAAGACAATGGAGAAATATTCAAAATGCTAATAAGAGAGAAGAGAGAGATTAACAAAAAAGAAACACAATTCAGATATTGACAGACCGTTTGCTTTGAACCTGAACTGTTTGAAGTTTGATGGACAGGTGATACCCCAGCAAGGGGATAAAAAGAGCAGGTTTGCTAAGGCACGACACGCCACTAGACCCTGGAAAGAGCAGTGTGCCCCCACAAGTTGGTAAGAGTTTGGAGGACCAGTTCGTGGAAATCAGTCAGAGGCTCACAGAGTGTAAAGGTATGGTCGGTGGGAACCTCAGGTGTGTGTCCGCCCTTGCCTGGGTGCCAGGTTCGCTGCGGAAGAACGATCGTATCCGGAATGGAGGGGTCACAGTTGGTGACCACAGCGGAATCAGAAGACATCAAAAAGTCTGCCCGAAACCAACTGCATCTCTCTCTCTCTCTCAGTCTCTCTCTTTCTCTCCCTCTCTCTCCCCAACGGTACAACAGCGATTACTTCGAACTGCACTAAACTAAACTGAAATCTGCTTCACTTAAGGCTGATCATTTTACCCCTAGACTGTGATAGAGCTTGGTTGATTCCTATTACCCTATTTCTGTGTATGTGTGTGTATTATCATTGCTAACCTGTTACATTTATATCCTTGCGATTAGTGTACTGTATTACTTATTTCTTTAATAAATTTTATTAGTTCCTAGTAATCACGGACTCCAACGAGCGTTCCATTTCTGCTGGTTTGGCAACACAGTTACGGGGTACGTAATGTAAGTGGGGATCTCGTCCGGGATTTTGAATGCCAAAATTGGGACTGGGTAAATTGACTGGGTTAAAATTCCCGAAAGGGAAAAAAAGGGCAAACAGCAGAAATGGAGATCGAGGAAGTTCTAAAGGCGCCAACCTTGGAGGCATTAGAGGATGCCAGGAAATCAGAATTGGCGACTGTTGCCAAACGGTTGAATCTTTTTAAGGGGAAGCTGACAATGAGGAGAGTGGAGATGCACAGAGCTATCGTTGAGCATTATGTATCTAAAGGTGTGTTTCCCCACGAGGAGCTGGAGGTGGTGTCTATGAGCAAACCTAGTGGAGAGGCAGTGCAGCTGCAGATGGAAAAATTAAGGCTCAAACATGAGTTCCGAATGAAGCAGTTAGAACGGCAAGAGAGAGTAAAGCAGCTAGAGTGAGAAGAGAGAGTAAGGCAGCTAGAATGGGAAGAGAGAGGGAAGGAAAGGGAGTTTGAGCTGGAGAAGTTAAGGATGGCGCTAAAGAGGGGCCAAATGCCGAACCAAGGTGGAGGGTTCAGGGCGACCCAGGAGGTTAGGTTGGTTCCCACATTTAAGGAGGCTGATGTTGATCGGTACTTTCTACATTTTGAAAAAGTCGCTGCAAGTCAGGACTGGCCGAGGGATAAGTGGGCTGTTTTGCTTCAGAGCGCACTTAAGGGGAAGGCTCAACAAGCTTACTCAGCATTGTCAGCAGAAGATGCCCAGAGGTATGATGTGGTGAAACAGGCTATACTCAGGACTTATGAGTTGGTCCTGGAGGCAAACCGGCAGAGGTTCCAGAATGTAAGGAAGCACATATTTAGAGTTTGCCAGTGAGATGCAGATGTATTGTGAGCGGTGGTGCGCCTCGAAAGGGGTCACTGGGAATTATGATAGACTGCTACAGATAATACTGATTGATCAATCTAAAGGTTGTGTCCCTGAAGGTATGAGGCCCGATCTAGATGAGAAAGAGGCAGAAACCTTAGCCGCAACTGCTAAATTAGTGGATGAGTACGCATTAACGCACAGAGCAAAGTTTACCCCGAGTAAGAGCTACCAGAAGGGTAGTCGAGAGGGCGGAGAAAGTCCGCCGGAAAAGCCAGAAAGTAAGCCGGGGACTAGTGAGAAGGATAAAGAAGACAAGAAGCAGTTTGGTTGGAAGTCTCCTGGGGTCGTACGCTATAATTGTGGGAAAGCCGGTCACATTGCGTCCAGGTATTTTGCCCCAAAGAAGGAGACGGGGAAAGGAAAAACAACGACTCTGACTGGCTGTATTGAGCCGGCTAACAAACCACTAGGGGAGAAGAGGTCTGATAGAGTTCAGGAAGGGCACGAGAAGTTTATTTCGGCCGGATTGGTGTCAGTGAAGGAGGGGTCAACCCCAGTTCCAGTACGGATCTGGAGAGACACTGGGGCTTGTCAGTCATTGATCTTAAGGAGGGTGTTAGATAGTGCAGAGACTGAGACTGGGGAGGTCAGTGTGATAAGAGGCATTGGGAAAGGGACTGAAACAGTACCTTTGCACCAGATACACCTAAAAAGTGACTTCGTCTCCGAACCGGTCACGATAGGGGTGAGGCCTGAATTACTGATGGAAGACGTGGAGGTCTTACTCGGTAACGACCTTGCAGGTGGAGATGTGTACCCAGCAGTAAAGCTGACGAGCAAGCCTGCCAGGACTGAGGACCCGCCCATGGACTCACAGGTTTATCCCGTTTGTGCAGTAACTCGGCGCATGTCGAGAAAGGCTGCCGAAGCAAATGTAGATTTAGCTGAGACGTTTTTACCAGCCTTGTACCAGGAGGGGTTAGAAAGTGAGAAGAAGGAGCATAGTGGAGCGGAAGGAAGTGAGGGAGTTGAGGTAGATTTATCATTAGCGAGGAAGGAATTTGTACAGGCACAAGAACGAGATGAGGAGCTGATGGTTTTGACGGAGACAGCTCTCTCCAAAGCAGAAATAAAAAGGGAACCAGTGGGCTATTATGTGAAGGAGGGAGTACTGATGAGGAAGTGGAGACCAAGCACCGTGCCCGCAGATGAGGAGTGGGGGGTGGTACACCAGGTGGTAGTGCCGAAAATTTATAGGGACGAGATTTTTAACCTGGCCCACAAGCTACCCCTCGGTGGACATTTCGGGGTAAGGAAAACAGTCGATAGAATTATGAAAGAGTTTTACTGGCCGAACATGAGGAAGGATATTATTGAGTATTGTAGACGTAAGCCGACACAGTTAATACATATTAATATGTTAAAAGCTTACCACAATAAGAAAGCAGGTCTAGTTGGTGTTATCACAAAAATAAATGAGGCTGGGGTGCCAAATGATAAGGGGAAAACCCATCTTGAAAAGATAAATATGGTGCCAACCAGATTGGAGAACTCTATTGTTTTGGCCAACTTTGCTCATAAGGTCTCTCACTTAACCCCTGAACAGAGCGAGCCGCTGATAGAGCTAATTAACCGGCACGCAGATGTATGTCCCGATGTCCCGAGGCGATGCAAGGGGACGGTACATGATGTTGTGGTCACCTCAGACCAGCCTATTAAGCAACACCCCTATAGGATGAACTTGGAGAAGGGCAAGCTAGTGGAGAAAGAAATTGAACACATGCTAGCCACAGGTATTATTAGGCCATCCAAATCAGAATGCGCTTCTCCCTGTGTGGTTGTCCCGAAACCCAATGGGAGCATACGATTCTGTACAGATTACAGGAAAGTGAACGCCCTCACAAAAACTGATGCTTATCCCATCCCAAGGATAGACAATTGCATCGATAAAGTGGGGAGAACTAAGTACATCACAAAGATCGATTTGCTGAAAGGGTACTGGTGCGTTCCTTTAACCGACCGGGCTAGAGAAATCTCAGCATTTGTCACTCCATCCGGGTTATACGAGTATAATGTTTTACCTTTTGGCATGAAGAACACCCCAGGGACCTTCCAAAGGATGATTAATTCAGTGATAAAAAGGTTAAAGAACACAGAAGTGTATATTGTGTGGTCTGGTGTGACACGTGGGAGGAGCACATTGTGGCAGTAGAGGAACTGTTTAAACAGCTGTCTGAAGCCAAGCAGACAGTGAACCTCGTGAAAAGTGAGTTTGGCCATGCTAAGGTCACTTATCTGGGGTATGTGGTAGACCAGGGGCAGCTGGCACCGATGCAGACTAAGGTGCAGGCTACCTCTGAAGTTCCCATCCCGACGGACAAGAGAGCTCTGAGAAGGTTCTTGGGGATGGTGGGGCACTATCGGAAGTTTTGCAAAAACTTTGCGGATATTACCCTCCCTCTTACTAAGCTCTTGCTAAAGAATGCAAAGTTTGTGTGGAATGACCTTTGTCAACAAGCCTTTGAGAGTCTGAAGGCGATTCTGTGTCACCACCCTGTATTGAATGTGCCTGACTTTTTCAAAACCCTTCTCCCTAGCAACAGATGCTAGCGACGAAGCAGCCGGGGCGGTGCTGTTGCAGACAGACAAAGAGGAAATTGAACACACAGTGGCTGATTTTTCTAAGAAGTTTAATGTCCATCAGAGAAATTATTCTACTGTGGAGAAGGAATTACTGGCAATCATACTGGCATTACAACATTTTGAGGTTTATATTTGTCCGGCATGGAAACCACTGATCATTTACACTGATCACAATCCATTAGTGTTTTTGGCCACAATGGAGGATAAAAACAAACGCTTATTAAGTTGGAGCCTGATATTACAAGAATTTGATATTAAGATAAAACATATAAAAGGAACTGACAATGTGATTGCTGATTGTCTGTCAAGGTGTTAAAACTTAAAGTTCTCTGTATTAGCCGAATAGCTGATGACTACCTGTATATTAGTGTGTATCTTATAACGTGCATTCATGCCCATAATTTTTACCCTGGTAAAAATCCTTTTAAGGGTGGGGTTGTCATGTGTGACGCCAAGCATAGCTACCGGACGGATGACGCTAATGAGAGAGATAACAGAAGACAATGGAGAAACATTCAAAATGCTAATAAGAGAGAAGAGAGAGATTAATGAGAAAGAAACTCAATTCAGATATTGACAGACCGTTTGCTTTGAACCTGAACTGTTTGAAGTTTGATGGACAGGTGATACCCCAACAGGGGGATAAAAGAGCAGGTTTGCTAAGGCACGACACGCCACGAGACCCTGGAAAGAGCAGTGTGCCCCCACAAGTTGATGAGAGTTTGGAGGACCGGTTCGTAGAAATCAGTCAGAGGCTCACAGGGTGTAAAGGTACGGTCGGTGGGAACCTGGAGTGTGTGTCCACCCTTGCCTGGGTGCCGGGTTCACCGCGGAAGAACGATCGTATCCGGAATGGAGGAGTCACAGTCGGTGACCACAGTGAAATCAGAAGATATCAAAAGGTCTGCCCGAAACCAACTGCATCTCTCACTCTCTCTCTCTCTCTCTGTCTCTCCCCAATGGTACAACAACAGCGATTACTTCGAACTGCACTAAACTGAACTGAACTCTGCTTCACTTAAGACTGATCATTTTACCCCTAGACTGCGATAGAGCTTGGTTGATTCCTATTACCTTAGTTCTGTGTATATGTGTGTATTATCATTGCTAACCTGTTACATTTATATCCTTGCAATTAGTGTACTGTATTACTTATTTCTTTAATAAAACTTTGTTAGTTTCTAGTAATCGCAGACTCCAACGAGCGCTCCATTTCTGCTGGTTTGGCAACCCAGTTACGGGGTACATAACAACATCAACATTGTTAAGGGTCTTACTGTGTCCTCTTACTTTGATCTCCCAAAACTGTGTTCTCTTACTTTGACCTCCCAAAATGTAACTGATCACACTTGGCCAGATTAAAGTTCATTTATAATTTCTCCACCCATATCTGCAATTGATCAAAAATCTCAATGTATTCTTTGGCAATCTACTACTCTATCCACAACACCACCAATCTTTGTATCATCTGCAAACCCATCCACCCATCCATGTTTTAATCCAAACCCATATTACATATAGCAGGGGTCACAGCAGTCACAAACCTCCAGCCAGAATAAGGCTCATTGTATATTACTCTCCGTCTTCCATGGGTGAGCCAATTCTTAATCCAAACAGCCAATTGACCATGGATTCCATGCATCTTAGCCTTCTGGATGAGCTGACCATGAGGGGCTTGTCAAATGCCTTACTAATACCTATGTAGACTACGTTCACTGCTCTTCCTTCACTGATCACCCGGGTTGCCTTCTTAAAAAGTTCAATTGTTAGAAAAACATGAGCTGCTCTGCGTGACTTTGGAAAGGAGTTACAAGAGTTGTAGCAAGATCTTGCTATCTTTATACTTCATTCCCTTTGCAACTAAAGCCAACATCCCAATTGGCTTCCAAATTACTCGCTGTACTTACATAGAACATAGAACAGTACAGCACCGAAGAAGACGATTCGGCCCATGATGTCTGTGATGACTATGATGCCAAATTAACTCAAATCCCTTCTGTCTGTGCATGATCTATATCCCCCACTCCCTACATTTTAAAGTGTCTAACAGCTTCTTAAATGCCATTATCATATGTTTCCACCACTAGCCTGGCAGTCCAACGTACCACTCTCCATTTAACAAATTTGCCGTAAACATCACATCTCCTTTCAACTTTCCCCTTCTTATCTCAAATGCACATCCTCTAGTATCTGACTTGCATGTAAATTTTCTATAGCTCAGGTATGGGGACACCCATGTTCCTGTACACTATAGCATTCTATAGAATGTATCTACTTACATACTACTTGTTTTCACAACGTCTACCTACAGGCTGCTCATTATGTCTACAATTTTATATTTTTCACTGCTAAAGACACAAATACGTATGGGATGTGGTTCTATATGTCCCTTTTCTCATTTAAGTATAGGTGGATATTTATAACAACACAGCTGAATAATCACCCAACATCTGCATGCAATGAAATTTGTGGCTGCATTCACTGGAATGAGGAGGGTTCTAAGAGAGAGGGGAGTGGGAAATGGTGAGGTTTTGAGACAGAATGATAAATTATGGAGCCAGACTAGTTAGAATCATTTTCCCAAGTCTGTTACTGTGATTCAAGAAAAGTGAAAGGTGACTTGATTGAAATGTGAGATCAGGATGGAGCTGGAGATTGTTTCTTCTTGTGGAAGAATCTAGAACCAGAAGTTACAGTTTTAGAAGTGAGTTGTCCCTTTAAGAGAGAGATAAAGTAATTTTATATTTTAATCAGAGGCTGTCCATTCTTTGAAATTCTGCTCTAGGAAGCAGCATCAGAGATTTTTAAGGTTGAGTTGAAAGGACACTTGATTATAAAAGAGGTGAAAGGTTAATGTGGGTAGATGAGAACACAGAGTTGGACAATTGGCAGATCAGTATTATTAAACTGTGGAGCAGGCAAAGGACTATTACTGTACAATGATCTGAAATCAGAGGAAAGTACTTTGTGGAAGGTGTTTGAAGTACATGTCAATAGAGGGTAGGGTAGAGGCTACTTGGCCCTTCAAGCCTGAGACAGTAGGCAGGAGTCATGAGAGGTTTAATGATGGTGGAAGATATTGGAGCTATTCCAGTTAAACACAACCATGGTGCACAATATGACATCAGATTGGAGCAGGACGCGGAGTTATGATGGCGCTAAACGGCGACTCCTTTGTTTGCATGTTCAGAAGCAGCTCTATTTCCATCTTTAATATCTTTATTTTTCCCTTTCAGGGTTCTTTTGAAGACCCTGACCTAGAGTTATACGCTGGCTTCGGTTCTCTGCGGGAATGGGACCCATTCTCGGGGTTTCAGGACCGGTTGTTGTTGTTCGGCATGCAAAGGGTTCAACCTGAGAGTCCAGCTCGTGTTTGGAAGGCTAAGATCTCAGCACTCTGGAGACAGGCCGATCGAGGGTCGGTGTCACGGCAGGAGACTCGTCTGTCGTCGGGGAGGCCGGAAAATCTTTTGCTATGGACCCGAAGACCCGAGACCTTTGTGACCTTCAGGCACAGAGCTCATAAAAAGCAACGAAACGGACTTTTTAACATCGTAAACCAACAGGTTGTTGTTATGTTTCCCACTCGCTGTGAAAATGGGGACACCTCCCTCTCCCTTATTAGAGAGAGAGAGAGAACCTGTGGGTTGTCAAATGCTGGATGAAATGTCTTTGTGATAACTGAAAGTCTGTGTCTTTGCTATCACCTAGCTCATGCTTGTGCTTGGTAGCAGGTGCACTTTTCTTTTTGCTGGGGGGGGGGTATTGTTGCTTGCTGCCGCTTACGCATGGGAAGGGGGAGCTGGGGGAGACTTTGTGGTTCGCACCTTTAATTCTTTGGGGCAATTTTCTGTTTTCATGGATGTTTGTGAAGAAAAAGCATTTTAGGATGTATATTGTATACATTTCTCTGACATTAAGTTGGACCTTTGAATCAGAGTCTGAGTTAGCTAAAGTTCACAGAGATGAGAAGGCTTGAAAAGAAGAAAGTAGGAGTGACTAATGCTTTGGAAGTGGACATACACAAATATTGTCTTCAATACAGTAGGTTAGTCAGGGCATCAAAGATTAAGGGAAGAAGGCAGGAGAATGGGGTTAAGATGGATAATAAATCAGCCATGATGAAATGGTGGAGCAGACTCGATGGGCTGAATGGCCTAATTCTGCTCCTATGTTGTATGATCTTATGGCAACTGACTCACATCTGAGAATGACAATGAGAAAGGTCATAATAGTAAAGAAATGTTTGTGATGCTTGAAAGATGATTGTGTGGGGAAATAAAATTAGTCCTTCCATCCATCTTGTTATAAGTTTAAAAGACCACCATCTCACAGGGCTGAGAGGACCTAATAATTTAATAAGCGAATGTATGGAAGGCTCTTGAGAAAATTGTACATTATGAGGGTACATTCAGTTTATGAACTACACTCAGGAGCTACTTTATTAGGTACACCTGTAAACTTGCTCATTAATGCAAATATCTAATCAGCAAGTACTCATGCATAAAAGTATGCAGACGTGGTCAAGAGGTTCAGTTTTTGTTCAAACTGAACATCAAAATGGAGAAAAAATATGATCTAAATGACTTTAACCACTGAATGATTGTTGGTGCCAGATGGGGTGATTTGAGTATCTCAGAAAATGCTGATCACCTGGGATTTTCACGCATAACAGCCTCTAGAGTTTACAAAGAAACACAAAAGATATTCAGTGAGCAGCAGTTCTGTGGGCGAAAACACCTTGTTTATGAGAGCAGTCAGAGGAGAATGGCCAGACTGGTTCAAGCTGATAGGAAGACAACAGTAACTCAAATAACCACACATTACAACTGTGGTGTGCAGAAGAACATCTCTGAATGCACAACCCATTGAACCTTGAAGTGGATGGACAACCCATTGAATCTTGAAGTGAATGCACAACCCATTGAATCTTGAAGTGGATGGACAACCCATTGAATCTTGAAGTGAATGCACAACCCATTGAATCTTGAAGTGGATGGACTACAGCCGCAGAAGACCACAAACATACATTCAGTGGCCGCTTTACTAAGTACAAGAGGTACCTAATTTGGCCACTGAGTGAATATTCTAGGTAATCTTTCAGGATCAACACCTTTGTTCTCTCCCACTTGTGGATCACAATCCCACGACCGTGCATTTGCCGTTCCACCTCAAACTCTAGTAACAAAACGGCTGATACAAATTGCAACAATGAAATATCTCAATACGTTAACTGGATACTTTAACCTCAAAGTTATAGCTACATGCATCATTCCAATCTTCTGAAGTGCTGATATTCCAACAATATCCTCAGACTCTCCTTATCTTACCCACTCAGTATACAATAGAACAAAACAATTCCTATTAAGCCCCTGTTATTATACCAAACAATCCCTATCCTGACAGTCTTAATAATGGGTATTTTCTGATCTAGGTCATGTCAAATCAGTGGTTGTCCATCTCAGAAAAATGTAGAACATGCTCTTAAATCGCTTGTTTTCCTGGCAGGATAATAAGCCAGTAGTTTGGCCAGTAGTCTGCTTTCCAGTTTAATTGGGAATGACCAATTATACCAACAAGTAGAGCTTGTGGAGAGAGGCTTACTAGATGTCCTCCTTGCTGAGAACAAGAACAAGACCGTTCAAGAATGGTCACTTGGCTTGTTTAATCAAGCTCTCATTGTATTAATCAATGTAGATCGTATACTGAACCAGAATCCTGGATCCTCTTGTTCATGGTGACAATTCTGTGCACTTTACTGATTTGTAGTTATATAAATTGTAAACATTAGCTTTATATGTCACATATTCATTGAAATGTACAGTGAAATTCGTCACTTGCGTCAAATCATACTAAAAAGAGGAGTGTGCTTGGCAGTCTGCAATTGTCACCATGCTTCTGGTACCAACATAGCATGTTTCCAGCTCATTAACTCTAACCGTACGTCTTTGGAATGAGGGAAGAAACCAGGGCACTTGGAGGAACCCTTGCGATCATGGGGGATACATGCAAACTCCTTATAGACAGCGGTGGGAATCAAGTCCTAATCTTACTGCTGACACTGTAAGATGTTATGCTAATTGCTATTCCACCAGGTGCCCTCTACGTTATACATTCTATTAGTGGACAATTAAAATGCAACGTGGGTTTAAATTAAGTTATAGTTAAGTGATAAATTGGTTTACTACTGTCACATCCTGAGGTAGAGTGAGAAACTTATCCTGCTCATACAGATCAATTAATTACTGCAGTGCATGGAGGAAGTACAAGATGAAACATTACAGGATAAAGAATAAAGTGCTCCCGTCACAGAGAGTGTACAGTACAGGTAGGTAATAAGGTGCAAGGTCATAACCAGGTAAATGATGAATGACCGAGGAAGAGCTTTCATCTTATCCTTGTGTTGATAAGTCTAAAGTGTAAATTGGCTGCAGATTTAAAGGAAGTGATATTACAACAAATGGATTGGAAAGGGGTTCCCAACTTGGGGTCTATGGACCCCTCAGTTAATGGTAGGGGTCCATGGTTGCGGGACTAGCTTGGTCATTATGACAGGGCCAAAGAACCTGTCTCCATGCTGTATAACTCTAAGATTCAATGACAGTAAACGTACCTTTATGGTCCCTTTTAGGAAGAACAAATTCCCCACACTCTGATACAAAGCGAGACCAGTCCTTTGAGGCATTGGTGATCAGAGGCCTGTAGTGACTCCAGGGTTTCTCAATATGAACACTGGGAATTGTATATCGCTTTCCATCAGGAGAAAACTTGTCACTGATTCGCAGTGATCCTCCGGCATGGCTGAATAACTGAATCAGACAAGAATAACACTTACTAATAAAAATACATGTCACGTTGCTCTATGATGTGCGTGTTTTGTTTAAGAAAGCACTTAGTCGTTTCAGTGATGGTATCTCTGCTATAATTGTAGTCAGTTAAGCCTCTCTCACAAAGTTTTTTCTGATCACCAACACCAGTCTTTGGGAATTACCAATTAAACCAGCAAAAAAAACCAGTCCAAGTCCCACTGGAGATCTTTGACCATATACAGGACTGTGCAAAAGTCTTAGGCACATTCAGTATATACAGCTAGGGTGCACAGTACAGTATTTGTCAACATGGAGTGGAGAACAAGTTTGCAAATCTGGCGGGAGCAAAGGACATTGGGAATGGTGAGGGTGGAGAGCCACGGGAGAGGTGTGGGATAGGTGGCAGAGAAGGAGTGCCCAGGGGTGGGGCGGGTGCAGATACCCCTAGTCCAGGGGCACCAGGCAAGGTCATTCGATTCCAAACATTTGGTTTATTGATCATTACTAAATGTCTCTCTGGTGCTTCCCTCTCCCTTTCCCTTTTTCCAACCATGATCCCCCTCTCCCCTGTGTCTTTCTCATTCTCAGACCCATATAAGAATCAGGTTTATCATCACTCACATATATCATGAAATTTGTTTTTTTTAAAGCCAGGAGTACAGTGTAATACATAAAATTACAACAATACTGTGCAAAAAATCTTATGCACCCTAGCTGTATATAAGTGCCTAAGACTCTTGCACAGTACTGTAAGCTTGAATAGCATTTCAGCGCTGTATTGAGGGTATTACTCTTCAAGTGATGTGTTAAACTGAAGCCCCATCCACTTTCAATGTCTATTTCTCTACCAATAGCCAGGGGCAGTGCTGAGGTGGTGCTTGCTGGTGTTATAGCACCAGCAGAAATTACAATAGCACCACCAAGAAATTAACTGAAATTTGACATACAAATTGCAGTTGCTTTGCTTTCTCTGTATAGTTTTGAATACAGCTTGTTTCTCCAGCTGATCTAGTGAAACAGCACCCCCAATTACTCAGCAATAAAGTTATAAACTGTGTGCTGGTCTAAGATCAGATCCACTCTACACTTCTGCTTATTCGTTCGTTGTCAATGTCTTGCCGTTGCTGTCCTCGGTTAAGCTGATCTAAGATCACTTAAGGTGGTGATTTCACTCACTCTCACTCACATGAGAGATTGGTAGTATATATCCAGGCGCAGATCCATGGTCTCGCGAGACTAATGGATGCCACACACACACATTGTGCTTTTACAAGCTAGCATGGGCCTGGCACGTACATTATTTTGGCCGGCGTGAAAAATGGATCAATTTTTATTGAGAAAACGACCTCATCCAGAGGAATCAGTGGTGTCTCAGCCTGAGCCTGTCTTACTTGAAAGTGACATGCTTGATAAAGGACATGCAAAGATTGTCCAAGAAAATTGTGAGTATATGAGAGCAGTGGTTGAGTCTCTGCGCTATACTGGGTGCCAAGGCATTGACCAGCAGGAGGGTGATGGATCTGGCAATGGGGGAAACTTTGCTGAGTTGCTCAGTGTCATTGGACAGTTTGATAAGACTGTAGCTAAAAAAATAGAGGACAATCCTGGAAATGCAAAAAACACCCATTACGATATCCAAAATGAAATTATAGGTATTATAGCAAATATGGTCAGACGTCAAATAAGAGCAGAAATCAAGGAGGCTGGATATTTTGCCATTATGGTGGATGAAAGTAAAGCCTTGAGTAAAAAGGAGCAAATATCAGTGGTGGTGCGGTATTTGAATAACAAAACAGTGCTTGAAGAATTCTTGCACTTCACTCCAGCAGAAGGGTTGGACGCAGAGTCGCTTCTTAAAAGCATTGAACAGACATTCACCCAGTGTGTTATTGATAAGAATGCGTGTATAGGTCAGTGTTATGACAGAGTGGCAGTGATTACCAGGTGCAATAACGGGGTACAAGAGAGGTTCAGGAAAGAGGTCCCGCAGGCATTATATGTACACTGCCATGCTCACAGACTTAACCTTGTGTTAGTGGATGTTGTGAGCAATGTACAACAAGCCAGTGAGTTTTTTTGAAACTCTGCAGCTGCTTTACAACTTCTTTTCAAACTCTGTTCCCCACGATCTTTTCATGAAGAAACAGAGAGAACTGGAATCAACTGCACAGCCCATGGAGTTGAAGAAATTGTCAGATACATGCTGGGCATGGCAGTATACAGCTTTGTGGGCTATAAGGAAATCACTCCCTGCCATTCTAGCTACACTACAGGACATTATGGGTCAACCCAATGCACGGAGGAAAACGGAGGCCGGAGCTGTAAATGGACTGATTGACGGGCAGTTTGCTGTACTTCTCACTCTGTTTGAAGATTTATTCCGACTCACCAAGTTCATGTCAGACCAGCTACAATCTCCCGGTTTGGAGCTTTCATCCGCTGTGGACTTGGCTCAGTCTGTTATCGATGCACTCTCAGCAAAACGGGGAGAGGAATCATGGAGTGAAATTCAGGCAAGAGCTAGGGACCTGTGCGTCAAGGCCGGTATACAGAGCAGACTACATGAAAGGAGACAGGCCCAGCCACCCCGCCGCCTACATGATTTTGTTGTTGATGCCCAAACCGAACGCACACCTGTCACATCCTCCGAGGGCCTTAGTAAGCATTGTTTCTATCCACTTATAGACAGACTTCTGACAGAAATGAAAAGACGGTTCTCAATTGAGACTGGAGTCTCAGCATTGAGTCCCAAACACAAGTTCTTCCTAGACAAGAATTGTCTTTAGCCAATGGCCCAATACTATGGAGTGACTGAAGTGAACCTGACTGCAGAGCTATATCAGATTTGACGTCTGCTGGAAACAAAACAAAAGCAAGGACAGACAGTGAATGGCTACCCCATAGTCCTTATGTTTCTTGCAAATCCTAAAATATTACATTTACTGCTATTAAGTCTACTGGTTTTGCTTAGACTTCCAAGCAGTGATTCTGTTGATTTGTGTTTTAAATTCAGTAGCCGAATTAATTGAGGTCAGAGTACGATTTGTCCAACTCCTGGTAAAGCCTTGCATCTGTTGTTTGCCTTATTTGACTTCAATAACGGTATATCTTTTGGCATTGTTTGTCTATGTAATGCAAATAGCAGTGGACATTATGGGTTAGTGTTGTGTTTTTCAGTTGAAAAGCATGCATTTGACGCTGATTGCGGGATTGGTGCGTGATTCACGTTGTGCGCTGTGGGTCGGATGCTCTGTTGGTTTGTTTGTTTATGCTCTGTGTAGCCCGGGTTGTGTCCGATGCTGTTGACACTGTCACAGTTCACTTCATTATTAGATCTATCAATTGCTGTTGCTTGTAAATCAACAGAGGCATTTATAGTAGGCACATAGTGCTCGAAACTGACTTTGAACGCCACGCGTCTGGCCTTGCAAATACATATATATTACCATACAGCACATCCCTCAGCACCATCACTGAGTAATTCAGCCCCACTGTAGCACCAGCAAGAAAAAATCTCTGGCACTGCCACTGCCAGTAGCACTAATGAACACTGTGCATTGAATATTGCTCACCAATTCAAAGGGGAACCATCAGTGTTCAGTTATTCAAGCAAAGGTTAAGTTGTGGACTTGTATGCATGTTCTGTAAGTCAGGGCATTACTGTGATTGGTCTTAGTGGATTTGCAATGCAGTCAAGGACTAGGAGCCTGACATCAGTAGTGGGAAAGTTATTGGAAGGTATTCTAAGTGACCAGATACATAACTATTTGGAAAGATAGGGACTGATTAGGAATAGTCAGCATTGCTTTGTATCGTGTCTAACCAATTTTATGGAGTTTTTCAAGGAAGTTACCCAGAAAGTTGATGAAGGCAAGGCTGTGGATGTTGTCTACATGGACTTCAGCAAGGTATTTGACAAGGTTCAACAAGGGGGTTGGTTGGGAAGGTTCAGTCGCTTGGCATTCAAGATGAGCTAGTGAATTAGGTATAATCCGGATGCAGGTTGATGGGACAAGGCAGATCAAGGGTTCGGCACAGACTAGATGGGCCAAAGGGCCTGTTTCTGTGCTATACTGTTTTATGACTCTAGGAAGGCAAGCTTTCTTCAAATAAAAAGCTGGCTTCATTTTAATGTTCTATTATATAGTATAGTAGTAGTCAACCATTTTTAAGTATATTCATTAATTGTTAATCCATCTGAATTATTAACTTCAATCTTTAATATTTTCAAATCCATTAAAATCAATGCCAATACTACACTCTAAGAATCTGCACCATGCTGCCCAGTCCAAGATATATATGTTTTGTGTGTGTGTGTGAGTGTGTGTGAGTGAGGGATCAACCCACCTAAGTGTAGGTATACAGGGATCACAGGTGGCAAATTTCCAGGCAACAAGGTCCACTCCAATGTGTTGTTATGAAGCCTTGACATGAGCAAAATAGTAGCTGTGTTTTCCTTGTAACAAAATTTGATTATGTCTAAAGTATTTCCCAGTGCTTTGGACATACTGAGGTCATAAAAGTGCCATATAAATACAGGAAACATTCTGTTCCTGCTTTACATCCTTTGAGCCCACTGTGCTCACCTGCCCTGGGACAACATTGGTTGGAAACATGGGCACTAATATGGACCCTGCACCTTCACCGGGGGGGTCATTTTTCAACAGTGTACTTCCGTCAGCAGCTATTTGGAACACATTGCACTTGATTTTTTTTTACTGATAATGATCAAAACATGATGACTAGTACACATCCGAATTTGTGACAGCATGGGAAAGGAGTAAGAATGACTGGCATAAACATGATACTGTATTCACAAGTTATCTCATCAGAGCCTGGGAACACAAGTACCATTCCAACCGTAATATGTATTTACAGCAGACAAATGTGATTTTTAAAATATTTTTTGAATGGCGCAAGGCGCAATGCTAGCACTCGCAGTGGTGGACTGTGACCGAGCAACCCCGTTAGCAAACCTCGTTAGCGGCCTCTCAGCCCAGTGTGGCAGCGGGCAACAGGATCGTGTTTAGTTGGGTCAATCCATACTCAGTTTTTGACATGAGATCGGGGAGGCCATTGATAACTGGTGAGTGCTGTATTGTACGGAGGGGAGGACGGGAGGACGGTAGGCTGATAACTGGTGAGTGCTGTATTGTACGGAGGGGAGGACGGGAGGACGGTAGGCTGATAACTGGTGAGTGCTGTATTGTACGGAGGGGAGGACGGGAGGACGGTAGGCTGATAACTGGTGAGTGCTGTATTGTACGGAGGGGAGGACGGGAGGACGGTAGGCTGATAACTGGTGAGTGCTGTATTGTACGGAGGGGAGGATGGTAGGCTGATGGGAAGCCTGAAGTGCATTTTCCAAGCATTGAATGGACTCGCCAACTTGGTCTGTGACATCAGCTCTCCCTCCCTATCAGTTTACTTGAAAATATTTTAAAAACTGTCTGAAAATCTGGACAAGAACACATCAATCTCCAGCTACATATAGAAAAATCCAGTGGCTTAGCAGAGGAAGAGTTCTCAATAGGGTGTTTGAGCTGAATGGTGAATTGCAGGAGTACTTTAAGAAAATAGGCGGCCAGATTTTGCTGAGTGCTTTGAAGATGAAGAATGGCTACAGAAACTAGACTACTTAGCAGACATTTCTCTTCATATGAACCAGTTGAACATGTCTCTGAAAGGCCCTGGAGAAAATGTTTTGATTTCATGTGACAGGATTCTTGGATTTAAAAGGAAACTGAATCTTTGGAAAAATCAAGTTGCAAAAGGAAATCTTGAAATATTTCCATGGCTGCTTGGGCTTGAGAGTGAGGAAGTATGTCAGAAAGTCTGAAGTCTTATTGAAAACCACCTGGAAGAACTGCAGAACAAAATGGAGCAGTATTTTCCATCCCTTTCAACACAAGTGCTTGGCTGGGTCAGGAAATCTGCTCAGCCTGAGAACTTGACTTTGAGAGAAGAGAAAGAACTTTGTGAGCTGCACTCCGATTGTGCACTCAAGATGAGACTTGTAGTCTGGCGTACTCCGATAAGGGGGGTGCTGTTGTAGTCTGGCGTACTGACCTCTGCCTTGCCGAGGCACAGCGTCAACTCGCGGATACCTCCTCTTATTTACCCCTCGATCGTGACCCCACTAAAGAGCACCAGGCCATTGTCTCCCACACCATCACCGACTTTATCCACTCAGGGGGTCTCCCATCCACTGCTACCAACCTTATAGTTCCCACACCCCGCACTTCCCGTTTCTACCTCCTACCCAAGATCCACAAACCTGCCTGTCCTGGCAGACCTATTGTCTCAGCTTGCTCCTGCCCCACCGAACTCATTTCTGCATACCTCGATACAGTTTTATCCCCCCCCCCCGTTCAATCCCTCCCTACCTATGTTCGTGACACTTCTCACGCTCTTAAGCTTTTCGATGATTTTAAGTTCCCTGGCCCTCACCGCTTTATTTTCACCATGGATGTCCGATCTCTGTATACTTCCGTCCCCCATCAGGAAGGTCTCAAAGCTCTCTGCTTCTTTTTGGATTCCAGACCTAATCAGCTCCCCTCTACTACCACTCTGCTCCGTCTAGCGGAATTAGTCCTTACTCTTAATAATTTCTCCTTTGGCTCCTCCCACTTCCTCCAAACTAAAGGTGTAGCTATGAGCACCCGTATGGGTCCTAGCTATGACTGCCTTTTTGTTGGGTTTGTGGAACAATCTATGTTCCGTACCTATTCTGGTATTTGTCCCCCACTTTTCCTTCGCTACATCGACGACTGCATTGGCGCTGCTTCCTGCACGCATGCTAAGCTCGTTGACTTTATTAACTTTGCCTCCAACTTTCACCCTGCCCTCAAGTTTACCTGGTCCATTTCCGACACCTCCCTCCCCTTTCTAGATCTTTCTGTCACTATCTCTGGAGACAGCTTATCCACTGATGTCTACTATAAGCCTACTGACTCTCACAGCTATCTGGACTATTCCTCTTCTCACCCTGTCTCTTGCAAAAATGCCATCCCCTTCTCGCAATTACTCCGTCTCTGCCGCATCTGCTCTCAGGATGAGGCTTTTCATTCCAGGAAGAGGGAGGTATCCTCCTTTTTTAAAGAAAGGGGCTTCCCTTCCTCCACCATCAACTCTGCTCTCAAACGCATCTCCCCCATTTCACGCACATCTGCTCTCACTCCATCCTCCCTCCACCCCACTAGGAATAGGGTTCCCCTGATCCTCATCTACCACCCCACCAGCCTCTGGGTCCAACATATTATCCTCCGTAACTTCCGCCACCTCCAACGGGATCCCACCACTAAGCACATCTTTCCCTCCCCCCCACCTCTGCTTTCCGCAGGGATCGCTCCCTACGCGACCCTTGTCCATTCGTTCCCACCATCCCTCCCCACTGATCGTCCTCCTGGCACTTATCCTTGGAAGCGGAACAAGTGCTACACATGCCCTTACACTTCCTCCCTTACCACCATTCAGGGCCCCAGACAGTCCTTCCAGGTGAGGCGACACTTCACCTGTGAGTCGGCTGGGGTGATATACTGTGTCCAGCGCTCCTGATGTGGCCTTCTATACATTGGCGAGACCCAACGCAGACTGGGAGACCACTTTGCTGAACACCTATGCTCTGTCCGCCAGAGAAAGCAGGATCTCCCAGTGGCCACACATTTTAATTCCACATCCCATTCTGACATGTCTATCCACGGCCTCCTCTACTGTAAAGATGAAGCCACACTCAGGTTGGAGGAACAACAGCTTATATTCCGTCTGGGTAGCCTCCAACCTGATGGCATGAACGTTGACTTCTCTAACTTCTGCTAATGCCCCACCTCCCCACCCCGTACCCCATCGTTATTTAATTTTACACACACATTCTTTCTCTCACTTTCCTTTTTCTCCCTCTGTCCCTCTGACTATACCCCTTGCCCATCCTCTAGTTTCACCCCCCCCCCGGTCTTTCTCCCCGGGCCTCCTGTCCCATGATGCGCTCATATCCCTTTTGTCAATCACCTGTCCAGCTCTTGGCTCCATCCCTCCCCCTCCTGTCTTCTCCTATCATTTTGGATCTCCCCCTCCCACTCCCACTTTCAAATCTCTTACTAACTCTTCCTTCAGTTAGTCCTGATGAAGGGTCTCGGACTGAAACGTTGACTGTACCTCTTCCTACAGATGCTGCCTGGCCTGCTGCGTTCATCGGCAACTTTGATGTGTATTGCTTGAATTTCCAGCATCTGCAGAATTCCTGTTGTTTGAGATTTACCGACCTGCCCCTGACAAGTTCTGAATTTCTGTGAAAGAAGAATATTCTGCCATTCATAGGAAAGCAATGAACATTGTCCAGCAGTTTTCAACTTCTTACATGCGTGAAAAAGCCTTTTCTTGTTTAACAAGCATCAAGAGCAAACATAGAGATTGTCTCATTTCAGTTGAAGGTGAAATCCATCTGTGCTTACCCAAAATTGAATAATTGTGCAGCAAAAAACAAGCATAGGTTTCACATTCTAGGCCAATATGAGCCTGATCACATCACTTAGTAAGAAAATGTTTTTCAAAGTCTTGTGTAAAATTGTGTGCTAAGCTATATTTTTATTCATATTGCTTTGGCTTATGTTGGAGCAAGCCTAGAGGTCCAGGCTGCTCCCTTCTGGTTTCTTACGTCCTAATTTACAAACAATGGTAATTGGACTATTGATATGAAAGTGAACAACACCACACTGTACAGCTCTCACAGCTTTCAGATAGGACCACATTAGTGTCTGGCAGTGAACCTGTCATTAATGGTACCTTGCCCTAAGAAATATGAATACCGTGTGCATGGGGAAATATCAGGGTTAATGTAACATTAAAAGGCAACAGTCACAAATAAGTGAAATTGAGTAATGGCAGGGAACTGTTCCAGGGTGCAAAATATGCTGTGGGAAAACAGTAGATGAGATGAAGAAGACCAGTCCCTTTATAAGTTCTTTGAATTGCCTGTCATTGATGACCTGTTTGATTTGTGGACCAAACAAAAATGGCTTCCTTCGTTTTTGCATCAGTTATTCTGACTTGAATTATTGAATTGAAATAACAAATATAGGCGGCTTCAAATCAATGGTGTGTGGTAGGGAAATTACATGGTGATTTTCACGATCAGCAACCTAAAATCCGTAAGACACTCCTAAAAGTATTCAGGAAGCAAAATCTTTGTTGTCCAGTGTGATTATATAGACAATAGACAATAGTAGGCCATTCGGCCCTTTGAGCCAGCACCGCCATTCACTGCGATCATGGCTGATCATCCACAATCAGTTCTCCGTTGAAGCACGTCGTCTCTTCAGACTGCTGAAGTAAGAAGTTAAACATTGCAGTGAACACTCCAGCCAGTTGATCAGCACAAGTCTTTAGTACTTGGCCAGGTATCCCATCTGGGCCAGATGATTCTTGTGGGTTCACCCTCCTGAAGGATGCTTTCATGTCAGCCCCAGAGACTGAAATCACAGGGTTATAAAGGACAAATTTGTTTATCTAATTTCCCATTTAGCCTTATGTCCAAATGCCGAAATGCGTAACAAAGAATGTGATAATAATAATGGATGTGTTAATATGGCATTCAGACACCGTATAATTACACAGAAGCAACATGTTTGGTACATCTGATAGAGATTCTTTTTTGAGGGTGTTAACAAGCTGGATGAATAAGAATGAACCAGTGGCTGTGACATATGTGCATTTTCAAACTGTATTTGACTAAACAACTCAAAATTTGAACTTTGATGTTCTCTAGTTCTTGACTCCTTGAAATAGCATAAAATTTTGTTCATCTCCCATTCATCTTGAATCTCCTCATAGGACCATTTATTTATTTTAGGAACCAGTCTAGGAGTTGGTTCCTAAAATGAATGCAGTCTTATTGAAGCAACACACACAAAATGCTGGTGGAACACAGCAGGCCAGGCAGCATCTATAGGAGGAAGTACAGCTGACGTTTCGGGCTGAGACCCTTCGTCAGGACTAACTGAAAAAGAGATAGTAAGAGATTTGAAGGTGGGAGGGGGAGGGGGAGATCTGAAATGATAGGAGAAGACGGGAGGGGGGAGGGAAGAAACTAAGAGCTGGAAAGTTGATACAGAGTTGGAGAAGGGGGAGGATCATGGGACAGGAGGCCTAGGGAGAAAGAAAGGGGGGAGGCGAGCCCAGAGGAAGATGGAGAGAAGGCAAGGAGTGATTGTGAGAGGGACAAAGAGAGAAGAAAAAAAAAGGGGGGAAATAAAAATAAATAAGGGATGGGGTAAGAAGGGGAGGAGGGGCATTAACAGAAGTTAGAGAAATCAATGTTCATGTTATCAGGTTGGAGGCTACCCAGACGGAACATAAGGTGTTGTTCCTCCAACCTGAGTGTGGCTTCATCTTGACAGCAGAGGAGGCCATGGATTGAAGTGTTTGCAGTCTCATTGAAACCTTGTTAAATCCCAGAAAGTTTGTTTTTTTAAATTCTTGCAGTCTCTCTTTTATACAATAAGGAGCAACATACTATTTAGCTTCCTCAATGCTTACTATCCTTGCATGCATGCCTGCTAAGTTTCATGAATCTGTCTGTACTTTAGATTTACACTGTACATCAATATTTACAATAGTCTCACAGTTTTGAATAACTTTTTCTATTAATATTTTTCCACCTCACGTTCCAGCAGCCATTTTGTGTATTCATCCAACACGTCTGTTTCTCTTTGAATAGCCTTCACTTTCTTCATGGTTCACTTTCCTGCCAAGCTTTGTACATGCAATCTGTTTATTCATTCCAGTTATTAACATATATACTGTAAATACCTGAGGGCAAAGTTCTAATTTCTCTGGCACCCCATTAGTAATTGCCTGTTACTTATTTATATTTTCCTGTTTTTTAAACATATATATCCATGTAAATTATTACTTCTACTTCCATGATCCCTTAACTTATGGAAAACCCTTTAAAAAAAATCAAATATTATCATTGAAAACATACATGGATACAACCGAACTAGACAGGGGCCCAGGTGCATAACATAAATTCGGAGGGGGGGGGGAGGAGTGGGGGAGAGGGGAAGAGAGAGAAAAACACATTGTTACACAAGAAAACACATGTATAGCCCAAGTCCCTGAGCGATATGCAAATTGATGGTACAACTCTTGACAATCTAGTCTGTCATTCCACTGGTTGAGCACTGGAGGGCATCACTGACAGGAGAGGCTATGCTACACAACCTCCAGCATCTTCTCACCTGGACTGCAGCAGCGGGTAAGCCCACAGCTTGAGGTCTGGTCCTCATGACAACCGAGACCATACTGTCTTGCAAACAAACAAGGGAAACAGGCCTGCAGCATCTTACAGTAGCAATGTCCAAAGGGGTCTTGCGATCACAAGAGAAACGTCCAAGACACTGCTTTTCTACACCAACTCCGATATCTTCGAGTAACCGGCAGCGATACTGTCTGCATCCAGGTCAGCTCCTCCAAACCCAGTCTTGTCCTCCCAGCCGGGCGCCGGCTTCTCCTCTGTCCTGAGCACTGGCTACAGACCCGAGAACACAGACTCAGAGAAAGGGGTCTACCATTTAGAACGGAGATGAGGAGAAACTTATTTACATAAAAGGCTTTAACCTTTTGAAATTCCCTACCCTATGGATACTCAGTTGTTGGAAACACTCGAGGCGGAGGTTGATTCATTTTGGGCAGTGGATCAGCCATCATCTTACGGAATGCTGGGAGAAGCTGGAGGGTTCATATGATCTATTCCTACTCTGCAGGTGATTGTGAATTAATTTCAAGGACAACAGATTGCAATGAGTGATGATTTGCAAAGATTGTGATGGAAGGTTTTGAAGTTATACTGTTTGTGACTGGCTTTATCTGAATCAACCCTGCATTTGATTAAATTTGTTACAATCCATTAACTGCAGTCTTTTTATTGGCATAGATGTTGCAAACCTGCAGTTTTGGCTGGGGTAACAAAATATCAGAAACAATATAGACACTTAATTATGTTAATGGCTGTATGTACTAGAAAACAAATTAAATGTCACTAACAGGGAATATCGCACTGTATGATGTGCATCCAATAACTGAATTCAAAGTTGAAGAAGTATGCTTCATCCTTTATTACTAACCAAGAATAAAATCATTCAACTCTTCCGTAATTCACGTAAAACGAAAATGACTGAGACAAGTGTAATGGGATCAAATTCAAACAAAGCTGAACGGTCAACATAAAATATGCGCTCCCTACTCACCCCTCTCGACGCTGCCACGCAGATGAACAGGTGACTATATTCATTTGTTTCTACCGCCACCCAAACGCACATGACAATTGATCTTAACCCCAGGTGAGAATGCACAACACAAATACAATACAGACAGACAATAAGTAGATGCAGGGGCTCCAACATCCCTGCCCCTAATTAGTATAACATTATAATAATTACAATTATGTATTACGAAATAGGAGACATGAAATCTTCAAGGATAAACATTCATATATTGTCAACACATTTTAACATTTACGCAAATATCTTCTTTCGTCTTTAAGCCATATCATGTAACAGTCATCTCTGCCAGAGGTTATTAGTACTTGGCCCAGAACAGAGTGATCTTTGCCACTGCTCTCTCGCAACTCAGCAAGTCATGTCAATGTCATGTAAGTCAAACAACCAAAGTAAGTGAAGCTTTGGAGCTGTAGCTGTAGCTTCTCAAACCACTGCTTCCTGTAGAAGACAGGTCTTGCTTATAAAGCTGTCCAAACAGCTTGTCTTGGTCTTGATGCGCACCTACTTCACAAATCCTCTTCCGTGTGGAAAGACTTGAATGATTCTTCGCATGATCCACGAGTTGTGAGGCACTGTGTCATCAACTATAAGCACAATGTCTCCTGGGAGGAAATTGTGCTTTATACCTGACCATTTCTGATGTTCCTGTAACTGTGGTAAGTTCTCCTTGACCCACCATTTCCAAAATAAGTTTGACATGTACTGGGCCTGCTTCTATCTACGACGAGCATAAATATCTTCCTTTTGGAAGTTTCCTGGTGGCAAGGATACTGAAGTCTTCAGAAGCAACAGATGGTTGGGTATCACACTTTCCAAGTCATTGGGATCAGACGCAATGCCTTACGAATTGGAGGACCGTTGAAAATAGGCTCTCTGCTTTGCAAGGACTGGGTGGAAACCCTCTTCGTCAAAGTTCTAAGCCTACATGGTGGAATTGAGAACCTTTCATGTGTAATGACCTGTAAGGATTCACTGCTAATGTAATGGCTTCTTTGGAATGTTTCACTGCAAAGGCTAATGCAATGGCTTCCCTGTAATGTTCACAGCTGGGGTAATGGTTTCTCTGTAGCAGCAATGTTTGGGTTATGGCTGGAGATAACAGGACTGTAGTATGCATGTTAGCCTATCAGAGATTGTTGCTCTGTCTTGTGAATCTGGAAGGCTGTTTTTTGCAGTCTCTTGTCGAGGAGAGATGAAGGGGGAAGACACGTGTGGAGAGAGCTGGTAGACCACCAGACGGAGTGGACTGGGATCTGAGGTTCCGAAGGTCGGCGACGCTTGGAGGAGGTAGATGGTGGAAGAATGACAACTGAGTGAGCTCCAACTTGCACTTTTGACCTTTCCTTGAATTGGGCCCTTTTTTTTCATTACTAACCCTATATTCAGATTAAGATTCATAAAGTTCAATCATATAATTGCATATGGTGTACTGTCTGATATCTTGCTTTGTGGGTTTGTAACTGGGCAGTACATTACACAGCATCCGCACAAACGTGATTTCTCAGTTTGGCGGGGCCAAAGGCGGTTTTCCCCTAGACGAACACAAGCTGGGCAAGCGTGAGGGTTACACACACAGACCTGATCAATCTCTCCCATGTTCCTCCATGACGGGAGCCAACTGGGAGATTGAAAATCCACTGAATTCTTTTCTGAAGAAGGACATTGCTGACCTGTGAATGATTCCACCTTTCAATAGCTTATCTTAACTCACACTTAGCTCCAACAAAGTTTGTCACATTATCAGAGCACAGTTCACAAACCTGTCCTCGTCTTGCTATAAAATGTCAAAGTGCATTAACAAAGGAATTTGTGTCTAAAGAAGACACCACTTTATTGTGAACATTGTGTACAGCTAGAGAGGTAAATATGACCCTACACCTCTTCACTGCACTCCATCTGTTCTTCACCTTAAATGGTCAAAAGTAGTCCACTGCTACAGATGCTCATGTGGAGAGACTTGTTCACAGGTCGATTGGCATCCTGGAGTTGCGCGCGACTGTTGACAAACACACTTAGACAGGGTTCTTCTTATAGCTGTACTAGCACCTAGAATCCAGTAGTTTGGGCACATGCTGGACAACATGTGGTCACAGCTACCATGTCCTAACTCTTGACGTACATGCCTCAGGAGGATGTCTGAGATAAGGAGATCCTTTGCCAGTGAAACAGGATGTCTACACTCATCAGGCATAGCTGCTCTACTAAGCCCTCCATCAACTCTCAGAGTACCTTCTTCAAGTACTGGACTGAGCTTGAAAATATGGCCGTTCCTTCTCACACTTTCTTCTCTTGGTAAACGTGAGAATTCATTTGGATCTCTTTCTTTGGCAAAACCCAATTATCTCCATTTCAGCCCTTTTCATCTCTTTCTCCAAAGAATACTTTTGTTGTTCTTCATCCAAGTCAGACCGAGCAAGAGTAATGTTCAATTGCTCCCTCTTCTGATGAAGAAACAAGA
This sequence comes from Mobula birostris, assembly GCF_030028105.1. Taxonomy (NCBI): domain Eukaryota; kingdom Metazoa; phylum Chordata; class Chondrichthyes; order Myliobatiformes; family Myliobatidae; genus Mobula; species Mobula birostris. Next base: position 15,697,369 of record NC_092384.1, read on the forward strand.
GCATGTTCTTAATTCTAAAAATTCAGGCCACTGATTTCCTCAAATGGGTCTGCAATCTTCCTATTACTCAGCAAATTGATCTCCTCTTTCTCAAAGGTAAATTAATCTGGTAGTGGCCATCCACCAGCTTTTCAGACTTTGTAACCAGCTTCACGAACTTGTGGTCTTCTCTTGACAAGTTGTTCATCCTGACTCCATTCTGGGAAGTCTGTCTTAAACTGCTGCTGCCAAAGCTCATCCAAGTTCAAAACTGGGATTCTGTTAACCTTCAGCTTTACCCATGTACTGTCTCTTCCAGCACCAAAATCTCCTTTCAGTGGTCCATTAACAGTCTAACCCAACATTATTCTAGTTGCATAAGGTCCATCATTAACACTGTGAATCACTTACAACAGCTCTAATGCTTTAGGCACATTTGTCCCTTTCAGCAGCTCAGTTTCTGAATCAGTATCTGGTAAACGAATATGTTTCAAGTGAGACCATCCCTGGAGATCATTCTCTCATGGAAAGTTCCCTCCATGGACAGGCAGACTTTCCTGTGTATCGATGTTAGGCAGTTCACAATAGTTTTCACCATCTCAGCCAGCCACTTCCCATCCAGGAGCAATGTAGCTACTCACGATCTTCTCTTAAACCATGGTGCATAAGAGAATGCATGTTCTTTTTCCTGTCAGGTTGAGCTTGTTCCTGAGGCTTACTGTGCAGGACACTGCTGTACCTCCTCGATCTAGGAAAGCATTAAGTAACCACTGTCTTGTTACCTTTCTCAGACTTCACTTGTACAGGAACTACAGAAAGTTTATAATCATGATTGCCAGCTCCTGCAAGAATACTGGATGTCACACTGCCCACTGCTGTGTCTGGTTCTTTCATGGCTTATTCTGATTCTGCTCCCCTTCTCTTTGAGCAGACATTAAGTATGCTGGGGTGCTTAAAACTGCATATCTTGCATGAAAGAAACTTCCTGCAATCTTTGCTGACACAACCTGTACAAGAACAGCCGAAGCAGCCACCATTTTCTTTTAGGAAGACAACCTTCTCACTCTGAGCCCTTTTCTCCAGCTGAGGACACAAATCCAGCCCCACAGAGCAGACAAACCTTTTTGTTTGATGAAACCATTCCCCTTCCTTTAGTTCCAGGATCAATGGCCACAGTAGTAGGAAAGCTGCTTCCTTTAGTTCTAGAATGACTGGCCTTAACCCTGAGTGAGGGAGCACAACACACATACAATACAGACAGACAATAAATAGATAACTGGCCCCTACAGTGACCTTGGACGTGATGTGTTGCTTGTGAGTTTCTGAATCCCATTTACATGAGACCAACCACCAATCCTTTGGAGTTGGATTCTGACAGATCTTTAATATCCATTCTTTGTGGCGCATTATAACAATATTGTTAACATCCACCTCAAAGTACTCACCAGTGCTGCGTGGGTTGCTTTGGGATAATCAAACAGAGTTAAGGCAGTATCTGAGAAATTATCTAATACAAAGAAAGGAGACAATAGTTCTTCAGTGAGGTCCTTAAACCTACAACAGGGGTTCCCAACCCTTTTTAAACCATGTTCTCCTACCATTGACCAAAGGGTCTGTGAACCCACGTTGGAAACCCTTGATCTACAATAAACATATTTATTTCTAGCCCCGTTGTATCATGAAAAATAACCCCAAGAGCTGTGGAACCACACGCGGTTGGGTTAATACCACAGGTTTCTCTCAGTGGAGAGCAGCTTACTTTGTATGGGTGGCAAAGGGAGTAAATTAAATGCAATTGAACTCCACTCAGTGTTGATTCAAGTCTGTATGTGATGCTGGCATACCTTGGATCTCCTTAAAATGTACACTCTGCCACAATACATACATTCTCAAAAATCCTAATAAACCAATGTGGCCCACACACAAAATGCTGGAGGAACTCAGCAGGCCAGGCGGCATCTATGGAAAAGAGTACAGTCAATGTTTCGGGCAGAGACCCTTTGGCAGGACTGGGGAGAAAAGATGAGAAGTTGGAAGAAGTAAGAAGGTGGGGGGAAGAGAGGAAGAAGTACAAGGTAGTTGGTGAGAGGTGGATCCAGGAGAGGGTGAGGGGTGAAGTACAAAGAGCTGTGAAGTCGATCGGTGAAAGAATTAAAGGGCTGGAGAAGGGGGAATCTGATAGGGGACCATGAAAGAAGGGGAAGGGGAGGAGCACGAGAGGGAGGTGATGGACAGGTAAGGAGATAAGGTGAGGGAGGGAAATGGGAATGGGGAATGGTGAAGTCGGGGGGGGGGGGTATTACTGGAAGTTTGAGAAATTGAAGCTCATACCATCGGGTTGGAGGCTACCTAGACAGAATATAAGGTGTTGCCTCTCCAACCTGAGAGTGTATCATTGTCAAAGGCAGCATTTATCGCCTATTATAAACTGCCTTGAGACAATGGGCGAACCATCTTGTCAAGCACAGCAGTAGTTTATGTGATGGAGCTACTCCCCACAGTGCGGTTACGCAAGAAGAACTAACTGCAAGAAAGCAACGATAACTTCCGATTTATTTATACTTCATAACACCCAACTTGAGACAGTGGTCTTTTGTCCTTATCAGTTGTGGCGGATTGGAATTTGGGGCAAAGAAGCCTTGGCAATTTGCTATGGATATATTTTTCCAGCACTGTACAAAGCAGCTAGGAACGCGCACCCTAAACGTATGCCCATAGCAATGGGAACAGTAATGCAACATTAAACTTGCAGCTGACTGTCCATAACACCAGTGGAGGGGTGGGGTGGGCGCAGTAATTTGCCACCTCATATTTTATTCAGCTCCGTGTATGCCACTTCAAGTGGAATTTTAAACGTTAACAACAGGCTTCTTATAGACTGGCCTTTTATTCTTCCAGCAATAGGCAGACTGACGTTCTAACGAGGGGGAATTCACTCACATATGTCGTATCTCACACGGTAGGCCAGCTAATAATGGCTTATCTTTATTCAGTAACGTATGTACTGTGGCAGCACAACTGTTACTTTCTGTAAACCTTTAACCACGTGAGTCCTTTCCGGAAGCAGGTCTGTTTTCCAACCCCCTCGCCAAGTTTTCTGTGTGACCTTCTACCTCCCGTATCGCCTTCGTTTCCCTCTTCCAGTTATATAAACCCCCTTCCCCCAGCCCCCTTGCTGCAGCAACACAGGTACCTGCGCTGCATTTGGTGGTGTTCCGGCTGTGCTCGCCCGGTAGTTTGCCGGCTTCGTCATCCATTTGCATGCGGCGGAGGGTAGGTAGGTCGGGACGATACAGGTCTGTTTTGCGGGCGGCCAGTTTCACCCGGCAGGGCGCCTGATGCTTGTCAGGTCCTTGACTGACATTTCCCGAGCTGTTTTCCATCGGACTGCTCGGCTCTCCCCGAGGGTTCAGCCCACCTGCTTGTCACCGACTCGGTCATTGCCCACAGCGATTTGTATCAGGGAGTCACACAGTTACTTAGCAACGAAGTAGCATTCACTGTTACCTAGTTGGTGACTTTATAATTTTACCACTCAATTGGTATCCTGCAGTCTTTAATTTAGTCTATAAATCTAAGTCCTTCGTGTAATGTTGTCATATGAAGATCGTTTGATGGTGTTTCATTTCAGTTTTCGTCAACTAATAATTAAGACTTGGACCTTGGACAAAATTTCTCGATTTCTACAACAAATATATAGGATATAAGACCATAAGGTACAGCAGCAGAATTAGGTTATTTGGCCCAATGAGTCTGCTCCACCATTTCATCACGTCTGATCCGATTTTCCCCTCAAGCCCCAATTTCCTGACCCCCCCTTTCAACCTCTGCCTTAGATATACTTAAAGACTTGGCCTTCTCAGCTGCCTGTGGTCTTTAGTCACCACACTCTGACTAAAGAAATTCCTCCTAATCTCTGTGCTAAAAGGATGCCCCTCCATTTTGAGGCTGTGTCCTCTGGTCTCAGACTCTCCCACCATAGGAAACATCCTTTCCACATCCACTCTATCAAGACCTTTCACCATTTGAAAAGTTTCAATGAAGTCACCCCTCAATCTGCCAAATTCCAGTGAATACAGGCCCAAAGCCATCAAACATTCTTCATATGACAAGCCATTCAATCCTAGAATCATTTTCATGGACCTCCTTTTGAACCCTCTCCCGTTTCAGCACATCCTTTCCAAGATAAAGGGCCCAAAGCTGCTCACAATACACCAACCGAAGCCTCTCCAGTGCTTTACAAAGCCTCAGCATTACATCTTTGCTTTTATATTCCAGAGCTCTTGAAATGAATGCTAACATCGCATTAGCCTTTCTCACCACAGACTCATCCAGTACTCCAAACCCACATACGACTCCAACAACTTCCCATCACTGAGGTCTGACTAACTAGCCGATAATTTCCTTTTTTCTGCCTCTTTCCCTTCTTGAAGAGTGGAGTAACATTTGCAATTTTCCATTCCTCTGCAACCATTCCAGAATCCAGTGATTCTTGAAAGACCATTACTAATGTCTCCACAATCTCTTCACACCTCTTTCAGAATGCTGGGATGGACACCATCTGCTCCAGGTGACTTATCTACCTTCAGACCTTTCAGTTTCCCAAGAACCTTCTCGCTAGTTATGGTAACTTCATACTTCATGACCCCTGGTGCCTGAAATGCCCACCATACTGCTAGTGTCTTCCACAGTGAAGACTGATGCAGAATACTTATTCAGTTCATCCACCATTTCCTTGTCCCCTATTGCTACCACTCCAGCATCGTGTTCAAGTGGTCCAATATACACTCTCACCTCTCTTTTACATTTCATGTATCTGAAGAGTCTTCTGGTATCTTTAATATATTTAGTGAGCTTAATTTCATTTTCCATCTTTACATTTCTAATGACTTTTTTTTGTTGCCTTCTGTTGGTATTTGAAAGTGTCCCAATCCCCTAACTTCCCACTAATTTTTGCTCTATTATATGCCCTCTCTTTGGTTTTTATATTGGCTTTGACTTCCCTTGTTAGCCACGGATGTGTCATCTTACCTTTAGAATACTTCTTCATCTTTGGGATGTATATATCTCGTGCCTTGCAAATTGCTTCCAGAAATCCCAGCCACTGCTGCTCTGCCATCATCTCTGCCAGTGTTCTTTACCAATCAATTCTGGCCATCTCTTCTCTCATGCCTCTATAAATCCCCTACTCCAATGTAATACAGATACATCTGACTTTAGCTTCTCCTTCTCAGATTTCTGGGTGAATTCAACTATATTATAATCACTTACCCCTAAGGGTTCTTCTACCTTAAGCTCTCTAATCAATTCGGTTCATTGCACAACACCCAATCCAGAATAACTGATCCCCTAGTGGGCTCAACCATGAGCTGCTCTAAAAAGCCATCTCATAGGCATTCTAGAAATTACCCCTCTTGGAATCCCACACCAACCTGATTTTCCCAATATACCTGCAAATTGAAATCCCCCATGGCCATTGTAATATTGCCCTTTTGGCATGCATTTTCTATCCCCCGTTGTAATTTGTAGACCACATCTTTACTACTGTTTGGGGGTTTGCATCAAGGTCTTTTTACCCCTGCATTTTCTTAGTTCTATCCACAATGATTCAACAGCATCTGACCCCATGTAACCTCTTTCTAATGATTTGATTTCATTTTTCACCAACAGAGCAATGGCAGCCCTTCTGCCTTCCTGCCTGTCTTTTCCATACAATGTATATCCTTAGACATTAAGCTCCCAGCTGTAATCTTCTTTCAGCCATGATTCAGTGATGCCTACAACATCACATGCCAGTCTGTAACTGTGCCCTGAATTCATCTACCTTATTCCATATACTGTGCACATTCAAATATACCACTTTCAGTCCTGTATTCACTATTTTCGATTTTGTCCACCTTTTACTTTGCAACTCATCCTGTTGACTGCAATTTTGCCCTGTCATCAGCCTCCCCTTGCTAGGAGACTCACTAAACACAGTCACTACCTCTGTTTGTAAATCAACTAACTCACCTTCAGCACTATCACTCTGGTTCCCATCCCCCATCAAATTAGTTTAAACCTACTTGAACAACTCTAGCCAACCTGCCTGCAAGGATATTGGACCCCCTCAGATTCAGGTGTAATCCATCCCTTTCTGCACGTCATACCTTCCCAGAAGAGATCCCAATGATCCATAAATCTGAACTCCTGTCCCCTGCACCATTTCCTCAGCCATGCATTCACCTGCCAAATAATTCTATTCTTACTCTCACTGGCACATGGTACAGGGAGCAATCCAGAGATTAATACCCTGGAGGTCCTGTTCCTCAGCTTTCTACATAGCTCTCTAAAGTCTCTCTTCAGAACCTCCTCACCTTGTCTACCTATGTCATTGATGCCAATATGCACCACGACTTCTGGCTGCTCGCCCTCACCTTTGAAAATGTCATGGACCCGATCCGAGACAACCCTGACCCTGGCACCAGGGAGGCAACCTACCATCCGGATGTCCACAGAATCTCATCTCTGTTCCTCTGACTAAGGAATCTCCTATCAATACTGAGTCCTCTTCACTTCTCTGTTCTTCTGAGCCGCAGCACCAAAATCAGTGCTAAAGACTCAGTCACTGTTGCTCTCCCCTCCCCCCGGTAGGTCATCCCCCCAAGAGTATCCAAAGAGGTATAATTATTATTGAGGAGAAGGATCACAGGGGTACTCTGCACTGGCTGTGCTTTTCCCTTCCTTCTTCTGACAGACTCCCTGTTACCTGTATCCTGCAACCTAGGAGCAACTACCTCCCTTGTAGCTCCTGTCTATCACCTTCTCATTCTCCCGTATGAGTCAAAGATCATTGAGCTGCAGCTCCAGTTCCTTAACATGTTCTCGGAGGAGCTGCAACTCGGTATACCTGGCACAGATGTGTTTATCTGGGAGACCAGAGGACCCTCGGACTTCCCACATCCCACACAGAGTACAAAACACGGCCCCTGGATCCAGTCTCACTAATCTACAATCCCCCAACAGATGAGGAATGAACAAATAAGGGCAGAGAGAGAGAGAGAGAGAGAGAGAGAGAGAGAGAGAGAGAGAGAGTAACTTACAAGACAATGTACCTCACCCAAACCTGATGAGCCAAAACCACTCAAAACACTGACACACTCGAAAGAATGGCTGCTCGAAGAATGGCCACCCCACTTGCACTGAGATTATTCTTATTGGCCCTTTCTAATGAAACGCTCTTGCTGATTGGTAGCTCATCAACTCAGATAAGCTGCCACAAAACTCTGCCTTTGAAATCTCAATCACCTTCCTGATTGAAAGGTAGCTTTTTCTACGCAGACCGGACTTGGATTGTTCAACCAAAGTACATGACCATACACTTCCCAACACTGTATTCCACTGCCACTTCTTTGCCCATTCTCCTAATCTTTCTAAGTCCTTCTGTAGACTCTCTACTTCCTCAAAACTACCTGCCCCTCCACCTATCTTCGTATTATCTGCAAACTGGCCACTAAGTTATTAATGCCAGCATCCAAATTGGTCCCAGTACAGAATCATTGCAGTTCCTTAGTTCTACCCACAATGATTCTACACCTTCCAATCCTATGTCTCCTCTTTCTAATGACTTGATTTCATTTTTTTTTACCAACACAGCCATGCCACCCCCTCTGCCTACCTACCTGTCCTTTCGATACAATGTGTATCCTTGGACATTAAGCTCCCAGCTATAATCTTCTTTCAGCCAGAACTCAGTGATGCCCACAACGTCATACATGCCAATCTCTAACTATGCTACAAGTTCATCTACCTTATTCTGTATGCTGCACGCATTCAAATATAACACCTTCAGTCCTCTATTTACCTTTTTTCATTTTGTCTCCTTTTACATTGCAACTTATCCTGTTGACTGCAATTTTGCCCCATCATCGACCTCTCCCTGCTAGCAGTTTCACTACACACTGCCTCGGTTTGTAAACCAACTATTTCATCATCAGCACTATCACTCTGGATCCCATCCCGCACCAAATTGGTTAAAACCCTGCTGAACAGCTCTGGCAAACTTGCTTGAAAGTATATTGATCCCCCTCAGGTTCAGATGTAACCCGTCCCTTTTGTACAGGTTGCGCCGTCCCCAGAAAAGATCCCTGTGATCCATAAATCCGTACACCAGGTCCTCAGCCAGACATTCATCTGCCAGATCATCCTATTCTTACCCTCTTTGATGCACGACACAGGCAGAAATCCAGAGATTACTGCCCTGGAAGTCCTGTTTTTCAACTTTCTGCTTAGTTCCCTAAAATCTCTCTCCAGGACCTCTTCACCTTTCCTACCCCTGTCATTGGTGCCAATATGGACGAAGACTCTGGCTGCTCATCCTCCTGCTTTAGAATGCCATGGACCTGAACCAAGATTTCCCTGATCCTGGCACCTGGGAGGCAACATATCATCCGGGTGTCTCTATCTCCTCTCTGTTCCTCTGACTATGGAATCTCACATCACCACTGCAGTCCTCGTCACCTCTGTTCTCTTCTGAGCCTAATCACCGTGCTCAGTGCCAGAGACCCAGTCACTGCAGCTATTCCCTGACAGGTCGACCTCTCCAATAGTATCCAAAGTGGTATACTTATTATCGAGGGGAATGGCCACCGGGATCCTCTGCACTGGCTGCCTAAATCCCTTCCTTCTCCAGACAGTCACCCAGTTACCTGCCTCCTGCAATCCAGGGGTGACTATCTCCCTGTAGCTCCTGTCTATCACCTTCACATTCTCCCATATGAGCTGAAGATCAACGAGCTGCAGCTCCAGTTCCTTAATACCTTCTCCAAGGAGCTGCAGCTCGGCGCACCTGGTGCAGATGTGGTTATCCAGGAGGCTGGAGGTCTCCCAGCATTCCCACATCTCAAACACAGAACAAAACACTGTCCCTGCAGACATTCTCACTGCACTAACTGTGGCCCAACAGATGAGGAATGAAGAATAAAGAAGAAGAAAAAAGAAACTTACCAGATACTTATGTCCAAACCTGATGAGCCAAAGCCACTCCAACACTGGCCCACTCACAACAATGGCTGCTCCACTTGCCTGCCTTATTATTATTCATCCTTTCTAATGAATTCTGCTCAGTCCAGTTCTAAAAACTGCCGCAACGTGCTGCCTTTTTAATCTTGAGTCAAACCTAAGTGAAAAGGTAGCTCTCCTTTTGTAGTCCCGCTTAGCGATTGATCGCAGTCCAGCTCCAGTCAAAGCATCTTCAACATAAGATGTAAAAGCAATGGTAAATCATGTATATTATTTGTTACCAGGTTGCTAAATCCCTTGATCGCTTTTGCACCCAAAAATCTATGCATGTTAGCCTGGAATTCACTCAATAACCCAGAGCCAAAGGTCCTTAATTTACAACCCTCTAAGAAAATTCTCATTTTAGTCCTAAATAACTGTCCACTAACATTGTGGATGTGGCCCCTAGTTATAGATTCTCCTATCTCCAGCTTAAAGAAACATTTTTCAATGTCTACCATCAAATTCTTGTTCTTGACAATGAGACCACTACTTAATCTTACAAACTCTAGTTTCCCTTATGGGTCAACTGCCTCTTCTCAGAAAGCAAACAAGAGAACCTATGCTACAATGTTTATCCTTTCTCATCTGTGAAGGGCCAAACTGTAGTCTATATATAACTCCAATTATTTTCCCCAGCCCCAGTACATACTGATGCCAAGGTTCTATCTTATTGGCCTATGACTGTCAGAATTCTACAACTGTGGAATGATTTGTCTTGTTACATTTAAAATAGCTATACAAGTCATGTTAGTACTTAACAGGAGCTGTTATATAAAAACGGTGAAATAATTATTTAGTCCAAAAATTGTACTTGCCAGAGGTAAATAAGTTGGATTTGAAATTGTTTCAAACAAGAAATGCATTGGTTTTAATCTCAAGGCACAAAATACTTATTGCAACTTTTCTCAAAATACTGAAAAAAAGAATTGAAATTCCACTTTATTCCTATGTATTGAATTCTTTCCAAATCTGCTTGGTTAAGATGCCGCGATTTCAAATTTATGAACTGGCAGATTTATCTTTCTTTTTCAGAGTTTCTCAAGATATCTCCATAACACACTGAAATGAGAATCCAGAATTAAAATAGCGTGAGTGCTGAACATCTGAAATAAATCAGAATACTCAGCAGATCAGGCAGTACCTGGACAGAGAGACACCGAGTTAACGATCTGACTTTGTGTTGTTGTGAACTCCATTGGATGCGTCATCTTTATATGGCCCAAAAAATGTACCCTCCGAGGCAGACTGGCCCAGGAAGTATCCCCCGGCCATCAGCCACTCTTGACGGTGACAGCTGGGGCATTTGAGGTTGAAGCAGCACATGATCCAGGTCTCCCAAGTTCTCGTTGGGAACCCGCTGCTCATACAGAGTGCATCTGGGCTTCCGTACACGCCCTTCCCCGCTTGCATTCACCTGACCATCCAATCACAGCCCTCTGTCCTGCCACTCGCGTGGACGGGGGGTGCGGAAACGTCTGGCTGCGAAATGGGTGTCTTACCTTTGATCGATGAAAGATGGACAATACCTTTAAGATATAGATTCACCGGATTGATTCCCTAGAAAAGACAGGTGACCCACAAGGAGAATTCAAGTAAAATTGGATTCTCGAGTGTGATGTGTGAACAGCATACTGTGATTTATGCCGGAGTTCCGCAACTCTATAAGGACAAGATTTATGGGACTCCAGGGGACTGTAGTAAGGAAAAAAGGGCAACCTTTTCACCAACTATTTCCCGGACCATGAAGTGAGGAGTTCATTTTTAAATGGCCAACATTGCTGTTGCAATGCCAAATTTCTTTATGCTTTTTTTAAAAAGTTGTATTTATTTTGGTACCTTTGTAATCTTGTGGGGCTTTTTTTTTGCAACTTTTAGTATTGGGTTTGTCATCTTCTATGGATGTTGATGTTAAGGAGGTTGCTTGGTGGGGGGGCGCCTATGCTTTTTTGCTGGTGGGGGAAAGGGCGTCGTTGCATTGCTGCTGCTTGTGTGTGAGTCGGGGGGGCTTTGGAGTTCTAACATTTAACTGTCATTCATTCTTTGGGACACTCTGCTTTTCGTGGATGTTTGTGAAGAAAAAGAATTTCAGGATGTATATTGTATACATTTCTCTGACTTTCAATGTGCCTATTGATTACAGTCCAGGGAGGTAATGGGGGTAAGTTCCCATTTCCTATTAAATGCTCCCAATGGTGTGTGTCTCAAACAGCCTCTGACAACCAAGTCTAGCTCCTGAACTTCATGTGTGGCTTTGCTACTAAGCCCATCGGAACTGTTTTTACTGACAGGAGAAGGGGCAAAGAGGGGTTCCGCCATTTTATCATGAGCTGATCCATTCTCCCATTTAGTCCCACTCCGTCGCCTTCTCACCATAACCTTTGATGCCCTGGCTACTCAGATACCTATCAATCTCTGCCTTAAATACACCCAGTGACTTGGCCTCCACTGCCATCCGTGGCAACAAATTCCATAGATTCACCACCCTCTGGCTAAAAAAATTTTTTTTAATTTTAAAATTAAAAAACATGATCAGAGATAATTTCCATGACAATCTTTACTTGACGATAAATTGCATGCTCCTGATTTTGAATGTTAATTATTCACTTGTACAGAATAGTTGTTTTCTTCTGTGGTTTGCAGCACAAAATGTCAACGAGAAATTGTAAACAAGCCCAAGGTCCTTTATATACTTTAACATCTTCTTTGGCATCTGTATTTGCAATAGAGAGAGCTGCTGTTAACCAGTAACTGAGGTATCTAAACATATTGCAGAATAACGGAAAAATATAGAGTGAGCAGTATTTCATTCACCAAGTAGGACCAACAGTTTTACATACCACCCAGAGGTCTGGAATGTTCAGAATCTCATCCTCACAAATCGAGTTATTCTTACAATGTACAAGCTACACAATATGATATCGTCAAAATCTCCAAAGTCAATTGTCTTGAATAAAATGCATATTTACAGTGAAAACAGCTATCAATAACAAAACATGTAAATGTACACTTAATCATGAATTCTAGTAATATACACTTACACTTGAGTAAAATGCATTTATACACATTCATGATTCTATGCCCACAAAGTAGATTTCCAGTTTTCTATGTTGAGGACTGGTTGCCTGATTTCTGCCTCCGAGTTTCTTATGCCCCATCATTGGTGGCACTGCTTTTGGCTGGGTTAGAAGGTGGTGGGTTCCATCAAATGATGGAATATATGACTGAGACCATAAGGCACAGGAGAAGAGTTAGGCCAACTGGACCATCAAGTCTGCTCTGCCATTTGATTGTGGCTGATTTATTTTCCCTTCAACCCATTCTGCTGACTTCTTCCTGCAGAATTTGATGCCCTTAATAATCAAGAACCTATCAAACTTCTCTTTAAACATACTCAATGATTTGGCCTCCACCTCCAACCAGAGCAATGAATTCCACGGATTTATCACCCTCTTGCTAAAGAAATCCCTCTGTATTTTGAGACTGTGTTCTCCAGTCCTAGACTCTCCCACTATTGGAAAATCCTCTCTACGTCCACTATATCGAGGCCTTTCAATATTCAAGACAATTCAATGAGGTCCCACTACCCACCTCATTCTAATAGTCTCCAGTAAGTACAGGCCCAGAGGCATCAAACACTCCTTTCATTCCTGGGATCATTCTCATAAACCTCATTTGGACGCTCTCCAATAGCAACACATCCTTTCATAAATATGGAGCCCGAAACTGCTCATAATCCTTCAACTGTGGTCTGACCAATACTTCATAAAGCTTTAGCTTTACATCCTTGCTTTTGTATTCTGTTCTCTTGAAATGAATGTACAATTACATTTGCAAGCTCACGCTCACAGGAAAGGTTAATAGAGCTGTTAGGGAGGGTTTAAACTAATTTGGCAGGGGGATGGGAACCGGAATGACAGAGCGGAGGAAGGAGAAAACAGAAATAAATCTAAGGTAGTGAGCAGTAAAGATGTCAGGAAAGACAGGCAGGTGATGGGGCAAATTTGTAGCCATTGGGATGAGTTGCAGTGAAATCAAAGCGAAAAGTACCAAATACTGGTCTTAAGGTGTTATACTTAAATGTATGCAGCAGAAGGAATAAGGTTGATGATCTTGTCATACAGCTACAGATTGGCAGGTATGATATTGTGGCCATCACTGAGACGTGGCTAAAGGATGCATGTCTCTGGGAGCTGGAAGTCCCAGGATACACAATGTATCGGAAGGATAGGAAGGTAGGCAGAGGGGGAGGCGTGGCTTTATTGGTAAGAAATGATATTAAATCATTAGAAAGAGGTGATATAGGATCAGAAGGTGCAGAATCTTTATGGGTTGAGCTAAGAAATTGGAAGGGTAAAAGGACCCTAATGGCAGTTATTTATAGGCCTCCAAACAGCTGCAGGGATGTGGACTACAAATTACAACAGGAAATGGAAAAAGCTTGTCAGAAGGGCAGTGTTATGATAATTGTGGGGGATTTTAACATGCGAGTGGATTAGGAAAATCAGGTCGGCACTGGATCTCAAGAGAGAGAATTTGTAGAATGTCTGCGAGATGGCTTTTTAGAACAGCTTGTTGTTGAGCCCACTAGGGGATCGGCTGTACTGGATTGGGTATTATGTAATGAACCGGAGGTGATTAGAGAGATTGAGGTGAAGGAACCCTTAGGAGGCAGTGATCATAACATGTTTCAGTTCACTGCGACATTTGAAAAAGAGAAGCCGAAATCTGATGTGTCAGTATTTCAGTGGAGTAAAGGAAATTACAGTGGCATGAGAGGGGAACTGGCCAAAATTGACTGGAAAGGGACACTGGCGGGAAAGACGGCAGAGCAGCAGTGGCTGGAGTTTATGCGAGAAGTGAGGAAGGAGCAAGACAGGTATATTCCAGAAAAGTAGAAATTTTCAAATGGAAAAAGGATGCAACCGTGGTTGACAAGAGAAGTCAAAGCCAAAGTTAAAGCAAAGGAGAGGGCATACAAGGAAGCAAAAATTAGTGGGAAGACAGAGGATTGAGAAGTTTTTAAAACCTTACAAAAGGAAACTAAGAAGGTCATTAAGAGGGAAAAGATTAACTATGAAAGGAAGCTAGCAAATAATATCAAAGAGGATACTAAAAGCTTTTTCAAGTATATAAAGAGTAAAAGACAGGTGAGAGTAGATATAGGACCAATAGAAAATGATGCTGGAGAAATTGTAATGGGAGATAAGGAGATGGCAGAGGAACTGAATGAGTATTTTGCATCAGTCTTCACTGAGGAAGACATCAGCGGTATACCGGACACTCAAGGTGGCAGGGAAGAGAAGTGTGCGCAGTCACAATTACGACAGAGAAAGTACTCAGGAAGCTGAATAGTCTAAGGGTAGATAAATCACCCGGACCAGATGGAATGCAGCCGTGTGTTCTGAAGGAAGTAGCTGTGGAGATTGCGGATGTATTAGCGATGATCTTTCAAAAGTCGATAGGTTCTGGCATGGTTCCGGAGGATTGGAAGATTGCAAGTGTCACTCCGCTATTTAAGAAGGGGCAAGGAAGCAAAAAGGAAATTATAGACCTGTTAGCTTGACATCGATGGTTGGGAAGTTGTTGGAGTCGATTGTCAAGGATGAGGTTACAGAGTATCTGGAGGCATATGACAAGATAGGCAGAACTCAGCATGGATTCCTTAAAGGAAAATCCTGCCTGACAAACCTATTACAATTTTTTGAGGAAATTACCAGTAGGCTAGACAAGGGAGATGCAGTGGATGTTGTATATTTGGATTTTCAGAAGGCTTTTGACAAGGTGCCACACATGAGGCTACTTAACAAGATAAGAGCCCATGGAATTATGGGAAAGTTACATACATGGATACATTGGCTGATCGGCAGGAAACAGAGAGTGGGAATAAAGGGATCCTATTCCGGTTGGCTGCCGGTTACCAGCGGTTTTCCACAGGGGTCCATGTTGGGACCGCTTCTTTTTACATTGTACATCAACAATTTGGATTATGGAATAGATGGCTTTGTGGTTAAATTTGCTGACGATACGAAGATAGGTGGAGGGGCCGGTAGTGCTGAGGAAATGGAGAGTCTGCAGAGAGACTTGGATAGATTGGAAGAATGGGCAGAGAAGTGGCAAATGAAGTACAATGTTGGAAAGTGTGTGATTATGCACTTTGGCAGAAGTAATAAACGGGCAGGCTATTATTTAGATGGGGAAAGAATTCAAAGTTTTGAGATGCAACGGGACTTGGGAGTCCTTGTACAGGATTCCCTTAAAGTTAACCTCCAGGTTGAGTCAGTAGTGAAGAAGGCGAATGCAATGTTGGCATTCATTTCTAGAGGAATAGAGTATAGGAGCAGGGATGTGATGTTGAGGCTCTATAAGGCGCTGGTGAGACCTCACTTGGAGTACTGTGGGCAATTTTGGTCTCCTTATTTAAGAAAAGATGTGCTGACATTGGAGAAGGTACAGAGAAGATTCAGTAGAATGATTCCGGGAATGAGAGGGTTAACATATGAGGATCATTTGTCCGCTCTTGGACTGTATTCCTTGGAGTTTAGAAGAATGAGGGGAAACCTCATAGAAACATTTCGAATGTTGAAAGGCATGGACAGAGTGGATGTGGCAAAGTTGTTTCCCATGATGGGGGAGTCTAGTACGAGAGGGCATGACTTAAGGATTGAAGGGCGCCCATTCAGAACAGAAATGTGAAGAAATTTTTTTAGCCAGAGGGTGGTGAATCTATGGAATTTGTTGCCACGGGCAGCAGTGGAGGCCAAGTCATTGGGTGTATTTAAGGCAGAGATTGATAGGTATCTGAGTAGTCAGGCCGAAAAGGCGGGGGAGTGGGACTAAATGGGAGAATGGATTAGCTCATGATAAAATGGTGGAGCAGACTCGATGGGCCGAATGGCCGACTTCTGCTCCTTTGTCTTTTTGTCTTATGGTCTCATGGTCTCATATCTATCAGTGTTTATTACTTCAATAGGATCATTTTCTGATTAGATTTTTCTGTGGCTAATCCATGGATGAAAAGGTTAACTATAGTGATTTGTACGGTGGTTCTTATGTGCTTTATAAAGTTAAAATTCTTCAGTTGACATCTGACTTTTAATGTTAGATTCTAGAGTTGAAGAATAAATAGAAAAAAACACTTTGAATGCTTTTACTATTTTACAGTACAGTATAACAGACATTTATAATTAATCGCCAAGGCATTATATTGCTCGATAATGACAATGGTCTTGAATGGAAATAAGGAAGTGGGAGATAGCTGAGTCCTCAAAGCCATTTGTTTTTATAAAAATGTTGCTCTTTGTATTTCCATTATTTCCCATGAAAGGTGTATGGGGTGTCCATCTTTGGTCCCCACCTGTTTGTATGCGACAGTGGCCACACCCCAGTACACTGCTTTGACAGGTGGGCTAAACCAGGTGAGGATAGCCGGGAACCTCCAACCGCAATGAGATACAGATATTCCTAACCCAGCAGGCGGAGCCAGTTCTGGCGGACTGGGCAGAAGAGATCCACTACAAGATCCAATGGCCAAAAAGACGGTGCTGCAACACTTTGTGGAGAGGGAAGGGCACGAGAAGGCACAGAAAGCAACATGGCTATCCACTGCAGCCAAGGAAGTCTCCAGTTGTGACGATTTTTTTATACCATTGGACCAAGATTTTTGAGGTCGAGAGAGTGGAATTGCCCAGTGAAAAACCTGTTGTACTATAAAACTCCTCCCGCACATGCTACGTCATCAATGGAAACAACAGACAACCAACACACACACTTTCTATGAACAAAGGGGGGAAATAGTTGGAAGCCTGATTTTGGCTCTTCTGTTCTTAATACATTACAACCAACGTAGGTGAGAGATACAAGACATAAATGTTATCAGCTGTTATTGTAGTTATTAACTTGAACATAATTAGGGTCTTGATGGTGTTGATGTGGAGAGGATGTTTCCTGTTAGGAGTAAATCTAGAACTAGGGAAATACTTTTTTCCTCAAAGGATGATGCAAGTGGAATCATTGAATATTTTTAGGGCAGCTAAATTCTTAATAAGCTAATGCTAATTTGTTCATGGACTCCACTGTTTACAAATTAAGTACTATCCAAGGTAATCTCTTACACACTCTTATGTTCTGCACAACACAAATAATAGTAGTAGCCAAATCCAGAAGCTGTACTGAATTTGAGGTTGGAGGTAGTCATTAGAGAAAGGAGCTTGGGAATTGGGTTGTTGGATTGGGATCTAGGTGAGGTGACTGAAACTGTGAATCTGGGTCAGGATAAATGATCATGTCTGGGGATAATGAGACATGAAATGGTTCCAAGGGGTGAATTAGGGTCAGGAGGTACAATTGAGGGGTTGCATTGGAGGATCAAGGGCAGGAAGCTGTGGTTTGGTGCTTGTGGGCAACATTTGGTGCCTATTTCTCATGGGTCTTAAGTTGTGAGGGTGGGGAGTTGAAACTGGGATTTGGTACAGTTTTGGGGGTAGCAATCGCTGAGTACAGAAAAGACCAGTAAATTCCACTGAGTATTAACAACATTTAAATATTTACTGCCTCAAGCTTGCACAAAATGGTAGAGGCAAGTTTGATTTTGTCATTGAAAAAAAATTGGATAGGTATATGGACAGGAAAGGAATGGAGGGTTATGGGCTGAGTGCAGGTAGATGGGATTAGGTGAGAGTAAGCATTCGGCACGGACTAGAAGGGCCGAGATGGCCTGTTTCCATGCTGTAATTATTATATGGTTATATATGGTTATAAATCACATAGTCTGTACTGAATTCCCATACAGACACATTTCAACTTCTCTACAAATTCATTCTGTATGACCACTCTTACAGGAAATTGTAAAAGTTGTTGATTTAGGTTGAGACCCTTGCAATCCAACAGATGTCCACAGAGGCTACTTGAACCACTGAGTTCTTCTAGAATCACTGATAAGTACTTGATAGTCAGAGTGCTTCTGTGCCTTATGACTGTTACTTTCCATTTGAAGCCACACAGTACTTTGGCCATCATCGTTGTAGACCTGTCAGTCTTGCGTTGGTGGTAGGGAAGTTACTAGTGAGGATTCTTGGGGATAGGATTTATGTGCATTTGGAAAACCATAGCCCAATTAGAGACAGTCAGAGTGGTCTTATGTGGGTCAAATCAAGTCTTACTAACTTGATTGGCTTTTTCCAAGGTGACAGAGGTGAAGGTAGCACAGTGGATGATGTCCACATGAATTTTAGTGAGGTGTTTGACAAGGTCCCTCACAGGAGGCTTATCCAAAACCTATGGTGAATTGGATGCTTGAATTCAGAATTGGCTTACCCATGGAAGATGTGGTAGTAGTTGATGGGGCTTATTCTGACTGGAGCTCCATGACTCATGATGTTCTGCAATGGTCTGTACCGTGACCTTTGCAGTTTGTGATTTTATGTAAGTGACCTGGATGAAACTGTAGATGTAAATGAAAATGGAAATATCATGCAGATGATATGGAAATTGGTGGTGTTGTGGACAGCATGAATGACTGTCAAAGGATAAGATACAACAGAATATTTATCAGTTGCAAATATGGGCAGAGAAATGGCAGATAGTATTTAACCCAACCAATTGTGAAGTGTTGCATTTTGGAAGATCTTATGTAAAGAGACAGTATGGTGTTAATAGTCTTTTAACAGTGTTTATCTGCAGAGGATCATAGGGTCAAGTCCACAGCTCCCTGAAAGTGGCTGCACAGGTTTATGGGGTGCTATAAAAGGCACGTGGCATACTTGTTTGTATTAGTCGAGAAATTAAGTTCAGGAGTTGCTAAGTTATGTTCCAACTTTATAAAACAATCTAGCTGCCCCATTACAGTAAGGACATTGAGGCTTTGGAGAAGGTGAGGCTTAGCAGGATGCTGTCTGGATCAGAGGACATGTGCTACAAGGAGAAGTTGGACAACCTTGAATTGTTTTGTCTGGAGTAGGGGAGGCTGATAGACAGAGATCTGATAAGAGGCTTATAAGATGTTGAGAGGCACAGAAAGAGTAGATACCCAGTATCTTTTTCCCAGGGTTAAAATGTCTTAAACCGGAGGATCAAATAAGTTGAAAGAAGTGCAGGGTAAGTTTTGGTTTTTGCATAGATAGTTGTGGGTTCCTGGATTGAGCCGGGGGCAAATATGATAAAGGTGTTCAAGAAGATCTTAGGCACATGAATTTGCATGAAATGGAAGGATATGGACATTATGTAGGCAGAGGGATTAGTTTTGTTTGGCATTTGGTTATTAATTTAATTAGTTTGCACAACATTGTGGACTAAAGGGTCTGCTTCTGTGTTGCATTATTTCATGATCTATTGTTTTAATTTTGACCCTAATAGCCTTTCCCTCCACCTTGGGTACCTTACGACTCCTGCTGCATCGTATGAATTCTATCTGGCATAAGTAGGCACTGTTTGACAGTTTTGGTACTAAATCACTTCCTTGGAGGAAGATGGGTAATCTGGTAAGTATGTTTCAGCTTTAAAGTAGAACTGCCATTGCACGTCTTACATCAGGATATTTTCTTTTTTCCTTTCAGATATGGGAAAAGAGCCAGGATGCCAGCAAGTCTGAAATAAAAGTTGATTTAGGGTGTTTTACCTTGGACGTCTGCCTCACTGTTCAGTGAGTTCCTGGATGATCAACTACCCCACCCCACTAAACCGGCATCCCTTGATTACCATAGTATCCAAAAATCAACCTGTCTTTAGTAAACTCACAGACTGAACTTGTTCAGCCCTCTTGGTTAGCAAATTCAAAAATCTACTATCCTCTGGGTAAAGAAATTTCTTTTTGCAATGAATTGCTAAATCCTTATTTTGATACACTGGACAATCAAACCCACCCCCCGCCCCCGCCCAGTGATCTAAATACGTCAGCAAGGGGAAACATGGTCTCTGACTGATCGTGTGCACCAAGCCCCTTAATAATTCTGTATACTTTGATGAAATCACCTCCTGAGAATAAATGCGTATCTTGTTTGCTTAGTCTCTCCTTATGGGACAGCTCCCATTCCATCAAACATTCCCACCCCAATATGTTGTATTCTTTTGAGTCTGAATACTTGAGCAGCACTCCCAACATCCCTTTCCACAATTACGTATATGAATGATCACAAATGCTTTCCACTTACACATCTATTGAGTGCCCTTTTCAATCTTCCTTTACTGTGATCCTTGATAGTACATTTGAGATCTTAATCTCATTATTTAAAAAGTATTTTTTCCTATTACATTTTGTTCTTTTACCATTTGTATTTATTCTTTGTCCTTTATATTTTGATCATTCATCCAATAAGGAAAGTTTCTCTCCATCTGTTATCTGTACTCTTCATAGATTTAAATACCATTATCAGATCTTTTGCAATTCCCTATGTCTGAACGAGAAATCACTCTAATGTGATTACATTACACACCGCTCTCCCTGCCCCAGTAGCCACTGGGATATTGAGGAACAGATATGTAGGCAGATTAGAGTGGTTGTTGGTGACTTCAGTTTTCTTCATATAGACCTCCTTAGTGTAAAAGTGTTAGGTGCATCCAGGAAGGTTTCAGAAATCACCATGTAGATATGGAACATGGAACATGGAAGAGTACAGCACAGGAACAGACTATTTGGCCCATATTGTTCTGCTGAACTTGCTAAAAAGCAAACCAAAAGCACCCAAATACTTCTACACCACGACCATATACCTCCATCTTCCTTACATCCATGTGCCTATCTCTTAAAAGCATCTAATGTATTTACCTTTACCACCATACCAGGCAGAGCATACCAGGCAGAGCACTCCAGGCATCCGCAACTCTCTGAGTAAAAAAAAAACTTACTGAGGAACAACACCTTATATTCCATCTGGGTAGCTTCTAACCTGATGGCATGAACATTGACTTCTCTAACTTCCGTTAATGCCCACCTCCCCTTCGTACCCCATCCCTTATTTATTTATTATTTCTCCCCCCCCCTCCTTTTTCTTCCTCTGTCCCTCTCACTATACTCCTTGCCCATCCTCTGGGCTTCCCCCCTCCCCCTTTCTCCCTAGGCCTCCCATCCCATGATCCTCTCGTATTGCTTTTGCCAATCGACTTTCCAGCTCTTGGCTCCATCCCTCCCCCTCCTGTCTTTTCCTATCATTTTGGATCTCCCCCTCCCTCTCCCACTTTCAAATCTCTTACTATCTCTTCTTTCAGTTAGTCTTGATGAAGGGTCTCGGCCCGAAACGTCGACTGTATCTCTTCCTATAGATGCTGCCTGGCCTGCTGTACTCACCAGCAATTTTTATGTGTGTTGTTTGAAATTCCAGCATTTGCAGATTTCCTCGTGTTTGCCCCTCACATTCCCTTTGGACCTACCCCCTCTCACCTTCAATGCATGCCCTCTAGTATTAGACATTTCTACCCTGGTAAAAAGATCTGTTCACTCTATCTATGCCCCTCATAATCTTATAAACCTCTATCAGACCCCCCCTCAGCCTCTGATATTCCAGAGAAAACCCAAGTTAATCTCGGCCCTCTCCAATCCTTCCTATAGTGGGACAACCAGAACTCTATGCAATACTCCAGATGAAGCCGAACCAGAGCCTTATTAAAGTTGCAACATAACCTCCTGACTTTTGAACTCAGTGCTTTGACTAACAACAAGCATCCCATAAGCCTTCTTAACCACATTATCAACCTATATAGCCACTTCCAAGGTACTATGAACATAGATCCCAAGATCTATCTGCTGAGTAACACTGTTAAGGATCTTGCCCTTCTACATACATTTATCCTTGCATTAGAGATAGTCATATAAGAGGAGTGGCCATACTCAACCTGGTGTTGGGAAATGAGCCTGGCCTGGGAACTGACCTTGAAGTGGGACAGTAGTTTGGGAACAGTGACCACAACTCCTCAGGTTTAAAGATAGCTATACATAAGGATAAGTATGGACCTTGCAGCAAAGTATTTAGAACAGGACAAGTTTCAATATATGATGGGAACTCGTGAGAACTAATTGGGAACAGATGTTTTTAGGCAAGTCAATACCTAACATATGGAGGGTGTTTAAAGACCATCTGCAGAGAGAACAAGACAAGCATGTCTCAGTAAGAAAGAGAGACAAAGATGGCAAGCTAAGGGAACATTTGATTGTTGAGAGAGGTGTGAATTTAGTCATGTAAGAGGAGTGGCCATAGTCAAAAAGAAAAAAGAAACGTGTGCAAGGTAAATCAAATGGAGCCTTTGAGAATTATAAAGAAGCCTGAAGCAAACTAAGAAAGGAATTAGGAGAGGTGGATGGAAAATGAAAAGTCCTTGGCAAGTAGGATTAAAGAAAATCCCAAGGTAGTCTATATAGACATCAAAGATGAGAGGGTAGGACCACTCAAAGATAAGAGAGGGAACACATGCTTGGAAGTGGGGGATGTAGATAAGGTTTAAGTGAGTACTCAGTATTTACCAAGGAGGACATGAAAGGTGGTGAGATCAGTGAGTGTATTGATAAGCTAGGGCATTTTGAGACAAAGAAGGTAGGGCTAGATCTCTTAAAGTGCATTAAGGTGGATAAGTCACCAGGGCCTAATGGGGTAAACTCTAGACAAAAGAGGACATTGGTGGGGTCTTTCATGATTTTCATGTCCTCTTTAGTCACAGGCAAGGTTGTGTTCCATTATTCAAGAATGGCCAAGGGGTAATCCTGAAAACTGTTGACAGGTGAATCACACAGCAATGATAGGGAATGTATTGGAGAGAATTCTTAGGGATAGAATTTATAATCATTTAGAAAGACATGGCCTTGGTATGAACGTGGCTTTGTACAGAGCAAGTTATATTTTCGAGGAGTGATTGTGGTTGAAGAAAATAGAACTGTGGATGTTTTCCATGGATTTTATAAGGTATTTTACATGGCCCTTTATGGAAGATTTGTCCAGAAGATTGAGATGCATGGGACCTATAGTGACTAGCAGTTTGGGCTCAAAAGGAGGTGAGAAGATGGTGGCGCGACACAGTGCGCACAGCTCTCCGGTGAAATGATATCGTATCTGTTAAATAGGGGCTGTGGACAATTCTGATTTGATGGAGACAGACGTGAAAGCACAGAGGAACATCTGGAGAAATTTCTAAAGCGCCAGTTCGCTGCCGCTGTTACTGTGTGATCGAGAATCTCCGGAGAGAAGGCCCCAAAATCCCCGGCTTTGCCTGCTGCTGCTGACCGAGGCTGAGGTCGAAGCGTTCGGATAGAGATGGTGCTCGGTACTCGGTGTCGGAGGGCTGATCGGAGGCTTGAAGTTTTCAGACGACTCAGAGTCGGACTGTGGTCGGGCATGGCGGAGAGAGTTTTCTTCCTTCCCCCGTCTGCGTGAGATGTGGGACATTCGAGAGACTTTGAACTTTTTTACTGTGCCATGGCCTGTTCTTCATCAAGTTATGGTCTTGTTGCACTGTTGTAACTATATGTTATGATTATGTGGTTTTTGTTAGTTTTTCAGTCTTGGTCTGTCCTGTGTTTCTGTGATATCACACCGGAGGAATATTGTATCATTTCTTAATGCATGCATTACTAAATGACAATAAAAGAGGACTGCGCGTCCTCATAATCTAAAAAAAAAAATTGGCTTGTCTTGTCCATAGAAGACAGGGTAATAGTGCATGGGATCCATACTGTGAACTCTGCTGCAACATACACAGAATGCTGCTGGAACTCAGCAGGTCAAGTGGCACCTATGGAAAAGAGTAAATGGTCGATGTGTTTGTGATATCTATGACCCAAATATAATTGTAGGTGGATGGGTAAGTTCACAGACAATACCAAGATTGCTGGGATTATTGTGCATAGTGTAAAAGCTTGCCAAAAGATACAGTGGCATATAGATCAGTTGCAGATATGGACAAAGAAATTTATGGGTGATTGGAGATTAATCTGGCCAAGTGTAATGGCTAGACCCTCAACAGTATTAATGTACAGAGGGATCTTGAGTCATTGCTTCCTGAAAGTGGCTGAATAGGTTGATTGGGTGGTAAAGAAAGCATATGGCATGTTTGCTCATATTAGTCAAGTTAAGTATATTAGTTCAAGTAGATTGAACCATTGAGTTCAAGAGATGCTAGGTTATGTTGCATCACTGCCTCCAGAATCCAGGCAGCTAGGGAGAGCTCCCTTAACTCCCAAAAGTATGAGCATCGGTGGAGAAACAACTTCTGCACTTACCTTGGAGCCGCCAATCACCCATGAATCAGATGTGCACTGTATCCGGGGAAACAGCACCACCAGCTAGAAATGAGTGGCCTTCTGTTTGGTTAGATTAGATTAGATTAGATTAGATTATGAGGACACGCAGTCCTCTTTTATTGTCATTTAGTAATGCATGCATTAAGAAATGATACAATATTCCTCCGGTGTGATATCACAGAAACACAGGACAGACCAAAACTGGAAAACTAACAAAAACCACATAATTATAACATATAGTTACTACAGTGCAACAAGACCATAACTTGATGAAGAACAGGCCATGGCACAGTAAAATAGTTCAAAGTCTCTCGAAAGTCCCACGTCTCATGCAGACGGGAGAAGGAAGAAAACTCTCCCTGCCATGCCTGACCACAGTCCGACTCTGAGTCGTCCGAAAACTTCAAGCTCTGATCAGCCCTCCGACACCGAGTACAGAGTACCATCTCTATCCGAATGCTTCGACGTCAGCCTCGGTCACCAGCAGCAGGCAAAACCGGGGACTTTGGGGCCTTCCCTCCAGAGATTCTCGATCACACAGTAGCAGCAGCAGCGAACCGGGCATTTCAGAAATTTCTCCAGGTGTTCCTCTGCTTCTCACGTCGGTCTTCATCAAATCAGAATTGTGCACGGCGTCCTACTTACAAATACGATATCATTTCACCGGAGAGGCTACGCGCGCTGCGTCGCGCTGTCATCTTCTCCTCCCACCCTCTGGCAAGCTCCCTCTGGAGTGTGCATCTGTCTCTCTTTCTCTCTCTCCCACACCTTGGTGGCTTTGTGCACACAGGAGGCTCTGGTGCATTTTGCCACAACAGGCAACTTTCTGGACCAGACTTTGTGTACGCAACTAGGACTCCCTACCAAGCCTATCTTTCACCACTTCTGCACCACAGCCATTGACAGACGTCCCTTGGGGTCGGGATGATCAGAGCGTGCACACAGCTTATGAACATATGCATTAGGGAACTCCCCAATTCCATCCAATTCCTTCTTAGCAACTTGCCCAACACTCCCCTCATCTTGAGTTAACCCTGGCCCTCCACTCACAACCCTCACTTTGCCTGGTCATCTGGTTGACTGCCGAGTAGGGGATCCACTACTACTACTACTACGTCGACTCAGGCCTAGGGGGCTGGCGTCGGTGTAGGGGATCCACCTGACTTCATCCCATAATTCAGAGGAGATAGAAGAAACCCCTAACCTCACCAGACTCCCACAGAAATATAACTACTTAGCCATCGCCTTTAGTGAAAGGGAAGCCAGCACCCTGCCACGTCACAAGCCATACAACTGCTTAATCAGCCTCATCCTGTATACCACCCTTCCTCAAGGTCACCTGTTCGCCCTCTCCCCTCCTGGGACCCAAACCATGAAGGTGGAGCTGAGTGATGATGGCGATAAACAGCGACTTCTTTGCTTGTATCTTTGGATACAGCTTTATTTCTATCTTTGATATCTCTTTTTTTCCCTTCCAAGGTTCTTTTGAAGACCCTGACCTGGAATTACACTCTGACTTTGGTTCTTTGCAGGAATGGGACCTGCTCTCGGGGCCTCACAACTGCCACTTTTTGACATGCTAAGGACGCGGTCTAGAAGACTAGCGCGCCTTCAGGGTGTCAGATTTTCATGGCTCTGGAGGCGGGTGGATTCAAGCCTGTGCTGCCACCGACGACTGATGCATCGCAGGAGAACGAGGTAGATTGGAAGCAGCGGGTTTGCTGATCAGTCACTTATTTGCCCTCAAAATCTAATTCTACTGCAAGTTAGACAAATGCCTATTTCATACTCCAGTCATTTCATTCTTGAGTTACATCTTTTCACCCCAATACATAACCATGGACCCAGAGAAAGCACACACCTTTGGAGAAAGGCCCTGACCAAGCTCCTCAAACAGCTACAGCACTTCTTGGGCTTCTCCAACTTCTACCGCAATTTAATCAGGAAATGCAGTCAAATTTGTTGCTCTTCTGACTTCCCTCACCAAATCTCCCTACCCGCAAAAAACCTGATCAGTTGTTACTAACCATACTTTCAGACACTCCACCACCTAAAACCCTCCAGACTTTTTGTGTTAGAGGTGGATGCATCTGACATGTGCGCCAGCGCCATCTTCTCCCAGTGAGGATCAGACGGGAAGAAATACCCTTGTGCCTCATTCTCACGCATGTTCAACCTTACACATCGCCGTTATGGAGTAGGAGACAGGGAGCTACTCACCATCAAGTGGGCCTGGGAGGAATGGAGACATTGGCTGGTGGGAAACACCGAGGCCTTCCTGATCTAGACTGACTTCTAGAACCTCATATCCATTCAACAGATCTGCCAAACCGCATCAGGCTTGCTGGGCCATCTTTTACAAGCATCTCAACTTCACCATCTGCTACCAACCCAGCTCTGAGAACACCAAGGCAGACACCCTGTCACAACAGTTTCGCCCAGCTGACTAACCCTCAGTCCATTATTCCATCTTCCCATATCCTTGACCCAATCGTATAAGACCTTGAGAACCAGATCTGCCAGGCCCTACAACACAAGCCTACTCTGGTCGACACACCTGACAATGACATGTACCATGTGAAGCACTCCAGTGGGCCCACTCCTTGCTCCTCTCCACCCATCAATGTGCACAACAAGCCCTGGAATTCTTGTGATGCTGGTTCTGGTCGCCCACCAGGATTGCAAGATGTATGTTAGTTCATCACTGCCTGCCCTCAATGTGCCCAATCCAATTCCTCCAACCAGTGACTCTCTGGGCTCCTGCGGCCCCCTGATGACCATGATTCCACACTGCCGTCATGGGCTTGCTACAGTCTGATGGGGCCACAGTAATCATGAAAGTGGTGAATCAGTTCTCCAAGACAGCCCACTACATTACTTTCCCCAAACCTCCATCAGCCGCAGAAATGGTGGACTGATTCTCCAACATATAGTTCACCTTCATGGCTTCCAACAGGACATTGTGCCCAAAATTCGTCTCCTACCTTTGGCGAGCTTTCTACCCCCTCCTCCACATCTCAGTGAACTTGTCCTCTGGCTGTCATTCGTAGACCGATGAACAGTCAGAAAGAGCCAATCAGCAAGTATGAAGTTTCTGTGACCTCTAATCCTTCTGCATGGAAGAAATACCTGCTCTGGGCCAAATTGTTCTATTCCTTGCAGAGGAGCCAACGGTGGAGGTCCCTCCGCCAGAGTCCTAGGTCACTGATGCGAGAGTGCTTGGAAGAGGGCACAAAGGGCCATCAAAGCTATCAATCGCACCTACTGCCTCCAGGCCAACTGCTGTCAGTGCCCAGCCAGACTACTCTGGCCTGTGGACTGTGTCTGGCTGTCCAACAGAGATATGTCCCTGCACACCAACTCACGCAAGCTATTGCCTGGTTTATATTATCCATTGCATCAACCCAGTCACTTCCCATCTCCAGCTGCCATCGTCTGTCAGGATCAGACTTGCCTTCCACGTGTCCTGTCTCAAACCCATTGTCCATGGGCAACATGAACCTGAACCTCTCAAACCAAAGATGGTGGAAGGTCGTCCAGTGTACACAGTTCGGCAGATGATGGATCCATGTTGTCGTGAACGGGGTGTGCAGTACCTGGTTGACTAGGAAGGGTATAGCTCCGAAGACAGGTCTTGGGTACAGCCCCATTTCATCTTGAATCCATTGCTCATCAAAGTTCCACCACACCCATCCAGATCTTCCTGGGCCATTGAGTGCCAACTGTGGGGGTGGGGGAGGGAGGTCCTGTCTGGCCTGCACAGGGAGTCTCCACCCAGCTAACAAGAGTCACCTGCCACTCATTTCCAAATCATCACCTGTAGCCCATTTAAACCCAGCTCTCATCCACAATTATTGTTCACTCATATGAGCCAGCCAGCCTCAATCAGTTGCTCCTAGCTGTCAGTTACCTTAATACCATCTTGTGTTATCAGTCATCTCGTTTACTTCTAAATCATTTCTGCTGTTCTGCTTTTGGGTCAAGCCACCTCTACATTTCTTGACATAAGCAGTTCTTAAGTAGGCATACAAAGAATGGAAGGACATGGGCACTGAGCATTGTGTAGGCTGAAGGGATTAGTTTACACAAAATCATCTGCGGACGCTGGGGTCAAAGCAACACTCACAACACGCTGGAGGAACTCAGCAGGTCGGGCAACATCAGCTCTGCTTCCCACTCCCATTCAGATATGCCCATACATGCCCTCTACTACCATGATGAAGCTAAACTCAGGTTGGAGGAGCAACACCTCATATATCTTCTAGGTTCTAGGTAGTCTCCAGCCCCTTGGTATGAACATAGAATTCTCCAACTTCCGGTAATTCCCTCCCCCTCCCTTCTCCTATCCCCATGTCACTCTGCCCCCTTCCCCAGCTGCCTATCACCTCCCTCTTGGTTCCGCCTCCTTCTACTACCCATTGTGTTTTCCCCTATTCTTTCTTCACCTTTCCTGCCTATCACCTCCCTGCCTCCCTTCCCCCACCCCTTTATCTTTCCCCTTACTGGTTTTTCACCTGGAACCGACCAGCCTTCTCCTTCCCACCCTCCCCCCACCTTCTTTATAGGGTCTCTGCCCCTTCCCTCTACAGTCCTAACGAAGGGTTCCGGCCCGACACGCTGACCGATCTTTTCCACGGATGCTGCCCGACCTGCTGAGTTCCTCCAGCGCGTTGTGAGGGATTCGTTTAGTTAGGCATTTAATTAGTTTGGCACAGCGTCATAGGCCAAAGAGCCTGTTCCTCTCCTGTACTGGTTTTAAGTTCTATGTTCTAACCCCAGCTTCTATCTACAGAACTTCAGTTTCTAACCCTTGGAAGCATTTAGAAAACACACTTGTGTACCTTCTTCAAAGTCTTCACATCTGCAGAACTGAAAACAATACCCCAATTGTAGGTTAACTATAAAGGCTGATCATTAACTTATTGCTCTTTTGTTCCTTCCCTGTATAAAACCAAGAATCCACTATGCCTTTTACCCACTTCTCAAATGTTATTTTCAATGAATTGTCCAGCAATACTCCTAGATCTGTTTTTGTATTCCTTTTAGAGCTGTCTTCATATAGTTTTGTATGCAGTTTCAATTTTCTCATGGGTTACATGGTTAAGCGAGCGACTAAAATAGAGCATGCTGACCAATTACAAGAGGGAGGTGGGGAAGAGATAGAAGCAATTTCTCCACAGGGTCATATCTGCCCAGGTGCAATTCTCCAACTTGAAATTCAATGACGAATAATGTGTGATAAACCTACATTTCAGGACCTCCAGAATGAAAATCTGCCAGTGCTGCAGTCACAGCTGCAGCCTTGAAGTGCATTATCTTCAGATGTTAACGGTTGCAATTTTTTTTTGTGCCTTGCTCCTTCCTTGTAGGAACTGTTTACAACATATTACTGACTTCACTTCACTATTTCATAAAGGAATTTACTGATGTTTTTAGTGAAAGACAACTGTCCAGAAACAAGTAAGAATAGAAATGTCTTTGCTACAATTGCACACTTTCCCTTTGTTAATTTTACCTTCATGCCTTGACATACAACAAAATTGAAGAGGATTCTATTTTCTTAGTATACAGCTAATAGAGTATTAGTCAAAACCTGATATCCTGGTTAGAGTCTTTCAGTCTTCATTCTATGACTGTCTGCAGTGCCAGATGAATTTGAGCTACCAAGACAACCAAAGGATGGCTTCAGGGTAACTAATACTACCCAGTAGAAATAATACTGATGGCTCTAGCGTGCAACTCATGCACATGCCTGCAGAATACATTGAATGGAAAAATGCTAGTCTGTGGAATCTGGCCAGCAGGCATTCTGCTTAAACAGCACTCTACTGGATCAATTGTCTTGCTGGGGACTTCAAAGTCTAAGTTGAGTTTTATTGTCATATGTACATACAGGTGCAATGAAAAATTTGCTTGCAGCAACATCACAGGCACCTAGCATCATATAGTCAACTTTCACAAGTAAAACTTAAAACATTAATTATACAGATTTTTGCAAAAAAGAAACAAAGGTCTATTTTAGTGTAAGGAGATTTGGATTTAGCCAGTTAGTTCAAAAACCAAATAGTTGAAAGGAAGAACCTCTTCTTAAAATTGGTGGTATGGACTTCTGTACCTCCAGCCTGATGGTAAATGCAAGAAGGTTGTGGAGATCTTTGATGGATATTATCTTTTTGAGGCAGTGCTTCTTATAGCCACTACCAATGGTGGAGAGGGACATGCCCTTGTTATATTGCAGGAGTAACCAGAGCTGGTGTTAAGATTTGTGATAGCCTGCCTCAGGCTTGGTCACCAACTATATGGTGAGCAGCTGAAGTACAGAAGCATAGGGAGGAACAAGCAACAAGGGTATTTTTCTCCCAAGACTTTTCATGTCAAACTTGCCCAGTGTAATACCGGCAACCAAAGCCCCAATTTCCCATTCGTCAATAACTTTGCACTGTCTTTTCTTTGAGACTAACTATTATATCACCCATGATTAAAAGGTAAAGATTAAAGCTACTATTTAAAAAAAATCTAAACCAGATTTATAAATTTATTCATGCCTTAATGAATATGGTTGTGTATTATTTTGGTAATTTTTCCTGACCTGATATTCTCATGTAGTGCTGGAAGGCACAAATATAAACTGCATCATTTGGGATGGGTGACAGTAACTTAGCCTGGCTGATAGTTACATAGGACAATAGTGAAGTAACAGAGATGGGAGAACTAACACTGTCTGGCTGACATGTGACGGTGTGCAGCAGCTTCCACTCCCATGAATTCCCAATATCTGTTGCAGGACGCATTGCTGAATTGTGGAGATGGCAGCAAGTTTCTTACTAGTGTTAACTTCCCCTTGCAATTTAACAGTTGGTAAGTCAAGTACACCCTCTCAGCTTACCCTACAGATCTATAGAAAATAGGTCACGCAATGATACAGCACTGGCTGGAAACAAGCGGTGAAATAGAGCCAATCAGTGAACCTGCCGACCCTGAGGATTCCTCCTGAGGTGTTCAAAGCGACCTTGGCTTTATACAATATGCGTGGTCAAGAACTGTCTTTGGGGATTACGAGACCTTATGTGATTGTCAATCATGCCACTTAGTATAAAGGTAGCTTGCCGAACACCAGCTCTATCCTGATTAACATTCAGATTCCAATCTGAATTTTTGTCAATGTAATTTTCACTGTTGTGATCACCTTCATCTTCGCCTCACATTTCCTTTGTGTGATGCTACCATTGTTCCATCCATGTCAACTCGCTGTCGTCATCAACATCCGATAGGCATTCCCAGTTTGTGTTCATTTTTAATTTTAAAATAGCCCCGTTAATGATGGATAAATACGTATGGCGCAATCTCTAAGAGTCTGAGGGTGGTGAAGCCTTGAATTCTAATCCTGCTGAGAAACAGAAACTACAGAAAGTGCGTCAATACAATGTTACACATCTGCAGTAGTTTTTTATTCCACTCCCATCAGACCAGCAACACCCGAGGTGTCTCATTTGAAATACTGTACCATCTAATGAAACCATCAAGATTGCAGGAACATTTCTGTAAAAGACACCCTAAAAAAGCTACTTATGATATTATTCAGTTCCAGAAGGTGAATGAAACATTCGAAAAGCATTGCACACTTCAGTCATTTGCCAGGAAAGCTAAAAATGACCTTGACAGTGGTCTTCTTATAAATGTGCTTCTTATAAACATTTGCAAAGTGTGGAAAATGTCATACAATTGGTGAAAAATTAATAATGCCTGCTGTGTTAGAAGTGCTCACCACTGTTCTCAAAATGGATACCAGTATTTTAAAATCAATTCTTCTCAGTAATAAATCTGTAGCTCATTGTATTGATGAAATGAGTGAAGACATTGAGTATCAACTGTACAAAGTGACAATAAGGCATTGCTAATAGCATATGTACGGTTTATCAAAAATGGAAAAACTTTATGGATTCCTTTTTGTAAAAAGTTAAACAAATATCAACAGAGAATCAATCTACGATGAGAATAAAATATTCCAATTAGGAACATGCTTTCTTGTGCAACAGATGGAGCATCGTATATGACAGATTGCCATGCTGGATTGGTGGCATTTATGTAAAAAGAAATTCCAAGTCTGTTTGCAAACTATTGTGTAAACCATTGTCAACTTCTTGCAACCAAAAACCTCAGCCAGCAACTTTTTTCAAGCATGACTCTTGTAATATCTACTATCAACAAAATTAACGCTTATCCATTAAATAGTAGAATATTGTGCCAAGATAACAATGAAGAGTTTGAACTCTTGTTTCCTCACACTGAAGTGCATTAGCTGTCAAAATGCTGCTGTTTAAAATGTTTCTTTGACCTTTTTCATTGACACTGTGGTTGAATTTTTGCTCAAAGTCAACAAGAGCTTGGGAAACAAGGCTGAACTTCTACATGGAGATGTAGCATACCTAGCCGATCTGTAAGGCAAAATGAACATTCTAAATATGAAACTCCAGGGTGAGAATTACAATTTAATCCAGACAAAAAGTGCAGTGTCTACTTTTATTGGAAAACTCAAAATATATAAGCAAAGCATTGGGAGAAGAACGCATAGAAAGTGTGGCACTCCCTTTCACAGATGGCGATTTGCAAGAGTACTGCTTACACCTGCAGTTACAGAAGAAGGATTTTCAGAATCAATTCAAGTTGGAGGGAGAAGAAGATGGCGGCACAATGCAGCGCACGTGGCCGTTCCGAATGAATATTGATATGTGTAACTAGGGGCCATGCATCAATCCGGATTTGATGGGAACAGCCGCTGAAGCGCAGAGGAACATTTGGAGAAACTTCTGAAATGCCTGCTTCACTGCCGCTGCTACTGTGGAATTAAGAATCTCTGGAGACGAAGGCCCCAAATCCTCGGCTTTGCGTATTGCTTGTTGCCGGGGCTGGGGTCAAAACACTCAGCAGAGATGGTGCTTGGTGCATTGGTGTCGGAGAGCTGGTCGGAGGCTCAGAGTTTTTCGGACGGACTTGGAGTCGGACTGTGGTCGGATGCTTCCAGGATGCTGCATCGGCAAGTTGGCGGTTTACCGTCTGCGTGAGATGATGGGACTTTCGAGAGACTGAGATTTTTACTGTGCCATGGTCTGTTCTTATCAAATTACAGTATTGCTTTGCACTGTTGCAACTATATGTTATAATTATGTGGTTTTTGTTAGTTTTTAAGTCGGTTTGTCATGTGTTTTCGTGATATCATTCTGGAAAAATATTTTTATCATTTCTTAATGCATGCATTACTAAATGACAATAAAAGGGGACTGCATTTCCTCATAATCATAAATCATAAAGATTTTAATGATCTAGAAACTCTGGACTGGGTAATTAACCCATTTCATTGCAAGGTGGAAAAACAGGAAGAACGCTTGCAAGGAGAAATTATCGAAATTCCTTTTGTGTAAAAAGGGCCCAAAGGACCATTGGGGACCTGAGTCACCCCAACCGCAAATTGTTCCAGTTGCTAACAACCAGGAAACGGTACCACAGCATAAAAGCCAAGACCAATAGGCTTCGGGGAAGCTTCTTCCACCAGGCCATCAGTCTGATTAATTCACACTGATACAATTGAATTTCTATGTTATATTGTCTGTCCTGTTATACATACTATTTATTACAAATTACTGTAAATTGCACTTTGCACATTTAGACAGATGTAACACAAAGATATTTACTCCTCATGTATATGAAGGATGTAAGTGATAAAAGTCAATTCAATTCAGAATGATGAAGCAGCAAAAATGCTATTCAAAAATGTTGGCTTTTGTAGTATGTGGCTGGACTGTCAAAGTTTCCTGGTCTTGAGAACAGCCAAACTGCTCTTCATTGCATTTCCATCCTCCTACCTTGTTGAAAGACGCTTCAATGCAGTGAACCACATACTCACAAAAAACAGAAACCGCTTGGGCATTGTTACATGTGGCAAGTTAAGGCTTTTGCTGTCAGAACTTGAACTAGGTATTTCAACTTTTGCTAAAAACCATGAAGTTCAAGGATTGCACTGATATCAAAGCTGTTGTACAGCATACAGATGCTGTGTCAGCTAGGTTTAAAGGCAAATAAAAATTTAAAGCAGAATCATTTTTCTCATGTTGGCATATGGTAGAAATGCTTTTATGCTATGGGGGCACTGGAAGGCATATTGTACCTAAAAGGGGCATTGGCAAGTATGAAGGTGTTTGGGGGGG
Source organism: Mobula birostris (assembly GCF_030028105.1). Taxonomy (NCBI): domain Eukaryota; kingdom Metazoa; phylum Chordata; class Chondrichthyes; order Myliobatiformes; family Myliobatidae; genus Mobula; species Mobula birostris. The sequence goes on from NC_092384.1 coordinate 15,731,809, forward strand.
GAGAGTGTTGGACTAAAAAAAAAGCTGGAAAACACTGCTTTAAATATTAATTTATCGTCAATTAAATATATGTAGTTCTGCTATTAGACATTATATGCCAGCATCTTACCTTGGAGTTGATAACTTTCATATCTACTGAATATCTATCAACTAAACTGGCATTATCAGCGATCATTTTGATGTATTATAGTGCAACCTGGATTTTGTGATAGATAATCTGCCGGTGTTCAAAGGGAGTCTGTAAGTTGTTGCATTTTACAGGAAGGAAACATGTAGGTCTGCCAAACTTCAGATGTTCTGCAATAGAGCCATCTGAATGAGTCATGTATTCACAGTATTGTTGAGAATTTAGAATACAGAAATGGATAGAATCGTGTTCCATAAAAACATCTCAATAATCATTCTCCTAACCCAATCAATCTATCCACCTTTCCTCACTCTTATTTTTCCAGTTTCTTAAAGATTTCTTTATTTTTAACAACAGCCACTACATGGCAACGTGATCCACTTTCTTAACTGATTAAGTGATTACCCATATTAATGGTTCACAGATTTGCTCTCCCCAACAAATAAAATTTATGCAACACACATCAAAGTTGCTGGTGAACACAGCAGGCCAGGCAGCATCTCTAGGAAAAGGTACAGTCGACGTTTCGGGCCGAGACCCTTCGTCAGGACCAACTGAAAGAAGGGCTAGTAAGAGATTTGAAAGTGGGGGGGAGGGGGAGGGGGAGATCCAAAATGATAGGAGAAGACAGGAGGGGAGAGATGGAGCCAAGAGCTGGACAGTTGATTGGCAAAAGGGATATGAGAGGATCATAGGACAGGAGGCCCAGGGAGAAGGAAAAGGGGGAGGGGGGAAAAAACCCAGAGGATGGGCAAGGGGTATAGTCAGAGGGACAGAGGGAGAAAAAGGAGAGAAAGAGAAAGAATGTGTGTATATAAATAAATAATGGATGGGGTATGAGGGGGAGGTGGGACATTAGTGGAAGTTAGAGAAGTCAACGTTCATGCCATCAGGTTGGAATATAAGGTGTTGTTCCTCCAACCTGAGTGTGGCTTCATCTTTACAGTAGAGGAGGCCGTGGATAGACATGTCAGAATGGGAATGGAATGTGGAATTAAAATGTGTGGCCACTGGGAGATCCTGCTTTCTCTGGCGGACAGAGTGTAGGTTTTCAGCGAAACGGACAGCAAGAATTCATGATCCATTTTAGTAATTCTCCTTTTGTGCTTACTGCATGGTGTTAACTGAACTGTTAGGGTCCAATTTACAGTCCTTGCATCAAATGAATGTTGCCCAAGTATTGACATTATTCTACCTATCCTCTGTTTATGGCATCTGTAAATGTTGGAATCACCCTGCATTCTGAGGTATGGCAAATAATGCAAATTGTGCTAAAATTCATGAATGAAACTTCAGCCAAATCAACTGGTGCTGTGGAGAACAAATTTGTGGTTTTGGTTTCTAAGAAATCTGGGTGAACATAGAACAGTACGGCACATTACAGGCCCTTCAGCCCACAATGTTGTGCCGACCCTCAAACCCTGCCTCCCATATAACCCCCCACCTTAAATTCCTCCATATACCTGTCTAGTAGTCTCTTAAACTTCACGAGTATATCTGCCTCCACCACTGACTCAGGCAGTGCATTCCACGCACCAACCACTCTCTGAGTAAAAAATCTTCCTCTAATATCCCCTTGAACTTCCCACCCCTTACCTTAAAGCCATGACCTCTTGTATTAAGCAGTGGTGCCCTGGGGAAGAGGCACTGGCTATCCACTCTATACACCTCTATCATGTCTTCTCTCATCCTCCTTCTCTCCAAAGAGTAAAGCCCTAGCTCCCTTAATCTCTGATCATAATGCATACTTTCTAAACCAGGCAGCATCCTGGTAAATCTCCTCTGTACCCTTTCCAATGCTTCCACATCCTTTCTACAGTGAGGTGACCAGAGCTGGACAAAGTACTCCAAGTGTGTCCTGACCACAGTTTTATAGAGCTGCATCATTACATCGCGACTCTTAAACTCTATCCCTCGACTTATGAAGGCTAACACCCCATAAGCTTTCTTAACTACCCTATCTACCTGTGAGGCAACTTTTAGGGATCTGTGGACATGTACCCCCAGATCCCCCTGCTCCTCCACACTACCAAGTATCCTGCCATTTACTTTGTACTCTGCCTTGGAGTTTGTCCTTCCAAAGTGTACCACCTCTCACTTCTCCGGGTTGAACTCCATCTGCCACTTCTCAGCCCACTTCTGCATCCTATCAATGTCTCTCTGCAATCTTCAACAATCCTCTACACTATCTACAACACCATCAACCTTTGTGTCATCTGCAAACTTGCCAACCCACCCTTCTACCCCCACATCCAGGTCGTTAATAAAAATCATGAAAAGTAGAGGTCCCAGAACAGATCCTTGTGGGACACCACTAGTCACAATCCTCCAATCTGAATGTACTCCCTCCACCACCACCCTCTGCCTTCTGTAGGCAAGCCAATTCTGAATCCAGCTGGCCAAACTTCCCTTAATCCCATGCCTTCTGACTTTCTGAATAAGCCTACCGTGCGGAATCTTGTCAAATGCCTTACTAAAATCCATATAGATCACATCCACTACACTACCCTCATCTATATGCCTGGTCACCTCCTCAAAGAACTCTATCAGGCTTGTTAGACACGATCTGCCCTTCACAAAGCCATGCTGACTGTCCCTGATCAGACCATGATTCTCTAAATGCCCACAGATCCTATCTCTAAGAATCTTTTCCAACAGCTTTCACACCACAGACGTAAGGCTCACTGGTCAATAATTACCCGGACTATACCTACTACTTTTTTTGAACAAGGGGACAACATTCGCCTCCCTCCAATCCTCCGGTACCATTCCTGTGGACAACAAAGACATAAAGATCCTAGCCAGAGGCTCAGCAATCTCTTCCCTCGCCTCGTGGAGCAGCCACGGGAATATTCCGTCAGGCCCCGGGGACTTACCCGTCCTTATGTATTTTAACAACTCCAACACCTCCTCTCCCTTAATATCAACATGGTCCAGAACACCAACCTCACTCATATTGTCCTCACCATCATCAATTTCCCTCTCATTGGTCAATACCGAACAGAAGTATTCATTGAGGACCTCGCTCACTTCCACAGCCTCCAGGCACATCTTCCCACCTTTATCTCTAATCGGTCCTATCTTCACTCCTGTCATCCTTTTGTTCTTCACATAATTGAAGAATGCCTTGGGGTTTTTCTTTACCCTACTCGCCAAGGCCTTCTCATGCCCCCTTCTTGCTCTTCTCAGCCTCTTCTTAAGCTCCTTTCTTGCTTCCCTATATTCCTCAATAGACCCATCTGATCCTTGCTTTCTAAACCTCATGTATGCTGCCTTCTTCCACCTGACTAGATTTTCCACTTCACTTGTCATCCATGGTTCCTTCACCCTACCATTCTTTATCTTCCTCACCGGGACAAATTTATCCCTAACATCCCTCAAGAGATCTCTAAACATCGACCACATGTCCATAGTACATTTCCCTGCAAAAACATCATCCCAATTCACATCCGCAAGTTCTAGCCTTATAGCTTCATAACTTGCTCTTCCCCAATTAAAAATTCTCTTGTCCTCTCTGATTCTATCCTTTTCCATGATAAGGAGCGGTAGTCACTGTCCCCCAGATGCTTGCCCACTGAGAGATCTGTGACCTGACCCCGTTCATTACCTAGTACTAGATCTAGTATGGCATTCCCCTAGTCGGCCTGTCCATATACTGTGACAGGAATCTGCCCTGGACACACTTAGCAAACTCTGCCCCATCTAAACCCTTGGAACTAATCAGGTGCCGATCAATATTAGGGAAGTTAAAGTCACCCATGATAACAACCCTGTTATTTTTGTACTTTTCCAAAATCTGCCTCCCAGTCTGCTCCACGGTATCTCTGCTGCTACCAAGGGGCCCATAGAATATCCCCAATAGAGTAACTGCTCCCTTCCTGTTTCTGACTTCCACCCATACTGACTCAAAAGAGTATCCTGCTACATTACCCACCCTTTCTGTAGCTGTAATAGTATCCCTGACCAGTAATGCCACCCCTCCTCCCCTTTATCCCCCCTCTCTATCCCTTCTACTACATCATAATTCCATGTATGTATCCAGGCTCTCAGTTCATCACCTTTGTTCCTGATGCTTCTTGCATTGAGGTACACACACACTTCAGCCCTTCTACCTTACTACTTTTACACCCTTTATTCTGCTTCTCTTTCCTCAAAGCCTCTCTATATGTTACATCTGGCTTTACTCCATGCACTTCTTTCACTGCTGTATAGCTCCAGGTCCCATCCCCCTTGCAAATTAGTTCAAACCATCCCGAACCATGCTAGCAAACCTACCTGCAAGGATATTGCTCCCCCTCGAGTTCAGGTGCAACCCATCCAATTTGTACAGGTCCCACCTTCCCCAGAAGAGATCCCAATGATCCAAAAATCTAAAACCCTGTCCCCTGCACCAACTCCTCAGCCACGCATTCAACTGCCATCTCCTCCAATTCTTACCATCACTGTCACTACGCACTGGCAGCAAACCTGAGAACGTCACCCTTGAAGTCCTGTTCTTCAGCCTTCTGTCTAGTTCCCGAAACTCACACTTCAGCACCTCATCCCTCTTCCTGCCTATGTGAGGCAATTAACTAAAGAACTAACCTGCTCATTAACTGAATTCATTAAATCAGAATCAAGTTTACTTTTCAATGGCATGAAACCTCTTTGGCTAGAGGTTTTGACGTGCTGATTTCCATTTAGATTACAGTATCTGGGTCGATGTACTTAGCAGCAGTGTCTGCTGTGACCAATGTTTCTCTATTGTTATTTATAAATTCTTTGGCTGGAATGTTACAAATTGAAAAAAAAAGTACACTAGAAGAACTTGCCAACATCTCAGCATCTTGTTTTTGTATAAAGCCTATGGTTAAAGTCCTGTTTGGTGGACTTAGCTATAACAGCCACAAAGGGGGCCTTGGCAAAATTTAATGATGGCACATTTTATATCCAGCCCATTTATCTTCTTGATTTGCTACTCCAGCTGGGCTTCTTACTAGGTCTCCTTCGCACTTTGCCAGAACGTTGCCATTCAGGATTCCATCAAGTCAATTGAAATGCACACTCATTCGATACTTTAAAGTGGCCACTGAGTGTATGTTTGGGGCTTTCTGCTGCTGTAGCCTATCCACGTCAACGTTTAATGGTGAAACTGTAATGGGAGATAAGGAGATGGTGGAGGAACTGAACGAGTATTTTGCATCAGTCTTCACTGAGGAAGACATCAGCAGTATACCGGACACTCAAGGGTGGCAGGGAAGAGAAGTGTGCACAGTCACAATTACGACAGAGGAAGTACTCAGGAAGCTGAATAGTCTACGGGTAAATAAATCTCCTGGACCAGATGGAATACACCCGCGTGTTCTGAAGGAAGTAGCTGTGGAGATTGCGGAGGCATTAGCGATGATCTTTCAGAAGTCAATAGATTCTGGCATGGTTCCGGAGGACTGGAAGATTGCAAATGTCACTCCGCTATTTAAGAAGGGGGCAAGGAAGCAAAAAGGAAATTATAGACCTGTTAGCTTGACATCGGTGGTTGGGAAGTTGTTGGAGTCGATTGTCAAGGATGAGGTTACAGAGTACCTGGAGGCATATGACAAGATAGGCAGAACTCAGCATGGATTCCTTAAAGGAAAATCCTGCCTGACAAACCTATTACAATTTTTTGAGGAAATTACCAGTAGGCTAGACAAGGGAGATGCAGTGGATGTTGTATATTTGGATTTTCAGAAGGCCTTTGACAAGGTGCCACACATGAGGCTACTTAACAAGATAAGAGCCCATGGAATTACGGGAAAGTTACATATGTGGATAGAGTATTGGCTGATTGGCAGGAAACAGAGAGTGGGAATAAAGGGATCCTATTCTGGTTGGCTGCCGGTTACCAGTGGTGTTCCACAGGGGTCTGTGTTGAGGCTGCTTCTTTTTACATTGTACATCAACGATTTGGATTTTGGAATAGATGGCTTTGTGGCTAAGTTTGCTGACGATACGAAGATAGGTGGAGGGGCCGGTAGTGCTGAGGAAATGGAGAGTCTGCAGAGAGACTTGGATAGATTGGAAGAATGGGCAAAGAAGTGGCAAATGAAATACAATGTTGGAAAGTGAATGGTTATGCACTTTGGCAGAAGAAATAAACGGGCAGACTATTATTTAAATGGGGAAAGAATTCAAAGTTCTGAGATGCAACGGGACTTGGGAGTCCTCGTACAGGATAGCCTTAAGGTTAACCTCCAGGTTGAGTCGGTAATGAAGAAGGCGAATGCAATGTTGGCATTCATTTCTAGAGGAATAGAGTATAGGGGCAGGGATGTGATGTTGAGGCTCTATAAGGTGCTGGTGAGACCTCACTTGGAGTGCTGTGGGCAGCTTTGGTCTCTTTATTTAAGAAAGGATGTGCTGACGTTGGAGAGGGTACAGAGAAGATTCACTAGAATGATTCCGGGAATGAGAGGGTTAACATATGAGGAACGTTTGTCCGCTCTTGGACTGTATTCCTTGGAGTTTAGAAGAATGAGGGGAGACCTCATAGAAACATTTCGAATGTTGAAAGGCATGGACAGAGTGGATGTGGCAAAGTTGTTTCCCATGATGGGGGAGTCTAGTATGAGAGGGCATGACTTAAGGATTGAAGGGCACCCATTCAGAACAGAAATGTGAAGAAGTTTATTTAGTCAGAGGGTGGTGAATCTATGGAATTTGTTGCCACAGGCAGGAGTGGAGGCCAAGTCATTAGGTGTATTTAAGGCAGAGTTTGATAGGTATCTGAGTAGCCAGGGCATCAAAGGTGAGAAGGCGGGGGAGTGGGACTAAATGGGAGAATGGATCAGCTCATGATAAAATGGCAGAGCAGACTCGATGGGCCAAATGGCCGACTTCTGCTCCTTTGTCTTATGGTCTTAATGTATTGTGCATTCAGATATGCTCTTCTGCCCACCACTGTTGTAATGCATGGTTATTTGAGTTACTATCATCTATCTGTCAGCTTGAACAAGTCTGGCTATCCTGCTCTGACCTATCTCAGTAACAAGGCAATTTTTCCCACAGAACTACTGCTCACTGGATATTTTCTTCTTTGGTTTGTGCTTGAAAATCTTAAAGACTTCGGCAGGTTCTGAGATACTCAAACCGCCATGTCAAAGTCACCTAGATCACATTTCTTCCCCATTCTTATGTTTGCCCTGAACCACAATTGAATCTCTTGACCATGGCTGCATGTTTTAATGCATTGAGTTGCTGCCACATAATTGGCTGATTAGATGCACCTAATTAGCAGGTGTACCTAATAAAATGGTCACTGAGTGTATTTTACAGCGTTTCAGCACAGTATCCAAGAGCATGATGACTAATTTGCCATGCTTTCAAGTACTTCAGGCATTGGCTACATTTCCACCCAAGGTAATAAAGGCTGTGAGAATGCAGAAGTGTAGGAACCTGCTAAGAACACAAGAAACAATTTTCAATAAATTGATTGGCTTATGAGCTGAAGATAATTTACAACTAAGACTTTGCCATAATCAGAATTGATACATTTCCTTAATTGCAAACAATTAATGATATTTAACATTGTACATCATCGACTTTACCAATAATTTAATATTTTAACCAGAAAATTGTGAGCAATTATAAAACTGTCAATAATCACTATTATATTTAACCTGCAATTTTAAGGACTTTGATCAGAATCTAAAAAGTTATAGGAGGTGTAGATTTTGTTTTTTTTTAGCCTTTTTGGTACATGGACCTTAGAAAGATAGAGGGCTCTGTGCTAGGGAAATTCTAGGCAGTTTCTAGAGTAGGTTACATGGTCGGCACAACATTGTGGGCCGAAGGGCCTGTAATGTGCTGTAAATTTCTATGTTCTATGTTATATTTTTCAACTAAAGTGCAGATTTAATTGCTTAGTTTGTTTATCACTGAAGACACTGGAGAAAATATCACGTTACAACCTGTTGTCACTGATCCTTATTTTATTTCAGCCCAAACAGTTTACATAACTATTATTTGAGAAACTATTCATTTGAATCTTTATATCTTGTTCATCAGTACTTTACCTACCCTTTTCCTGCACTTTCAACATACTCTACGCCTTTGTCATAACATACTTTCATGAGATCGCACAAACAGAGGCACTCCCAGCTAATAAGTTGGAATCAAATGAGTAACAGCGAGAAGCTTGTGTATCACTATTCCGGGGATACCTGTCGCTACACGAAATCCAGGCGTGAACTCCGGAAAGCCATTAAGGGTGCCAAGAGGCAAGCTGGAAGCCCAGGCTAACCAGAGGGATGCCAGTAGACTATGGCAGGGTCTAAATGAGATCACTGGGCACAAAGAAAAGGCTGGGAATATCAATAACTGTGGAACTTTTCTTCCTGATGAACTTAACGTATTCTACGCGAGATTCGAACAGAAGAGGAGCGTCCCGCTCCCTCCGGATGAACCGGACCTGGTGGCATTGAGATTCATCGTCACCGAGGAGGACATTAGAAGGGCCTTCCTGAAGATAAATCCAAGGAAGGCGAAGGGCCCAGATGGCGTTCCGGGACGGGTTCTCCGGGCCTGTGCAAGCGAGCTAGCTGGAGTGTTTGCTGACATCTTCAACTGTTCATTGCTTCAGTCAAAAATCCCTTCGTGTTTTCAGAAGGCAACGATAATTCCAATGCCGAAGAAGAGCAAGGTGGCATGCCTGAATGACTATCGACCTGTGGCTCTGACATCAATTGCTATGAAATATTTCGAGTGATTGGTTATGGCACACATTAACCACAGCCTACCGGTCAACCTCGACACTTTGCAGTTCGCCTACCGGAGCAACAGGTCAACGGCAGATGCCATCTCTCTGGCTCTATATTCCTCCTTAGAACACCTGGAGAATAAAGACGTATACATAAGGCTCCTTTTCATTGACTACAGCTCTGCCTTTAATACCATCATTCCAAATAAACTGATTCCTAAGCTCCAGAACCTGGGCCTTAGCACTCAGATCTGCAGCTGGATCTTCAAATTCCTCACAGCCAGGACCCAGGCTGTAAAAATAGGGGACAAGCTCTCCCCTACAATCACTCCGAGCACCAGTGCCCCACAAGGCTGTGTACTCAGCCCCCTGCTGTACTCACTGTACACCCATGATTGTGTAGCCAAGTTTCCATCAAACTCAATATATAAGTTTGCTGATGACACAACAATTGTAGGCCATATCTCAGGTAATGATCAGTTTGAGTACAGAGAGGAAATTAAGAACCTGATGGCATGGTGCGAAGACAATAACCTATCCCGCAACGTCAGCAAGGCGAAGGAATTGGTTGTAGACTTCAGAAGGAGTAGCAGATGCACGACCCAATTTACATCGGCGGTGCGCAAGTGGAACAGGTCAAAAGCTTTAAGTTCCTCGGGGTCAATATCACAAATGACCTGACTTGGTCCAAACAAGCAGAGTCCACTGCCAAGAAGGCCACCAGCGCCTTTACTTCCTGAGAAAACTAAAGAAATTTGGCCTGTCCCCTAAAACCCTCACTAATTTTTATAGATGCACCGTAGAAAGCATTCTTCTGGGGTGCATTACAACCTGGTATGGAAGTTGTCCTGTCCAAGACCGAAAGAAGCTGCAGAAGATCGTGAACGCAGTCCAGCACCTCACACAAACCAATCTTCTGTCCTTGGACTCACTTTACACCGCACACTGTTGGAGCAGTGCTGCCAGGATAATCAAGGACACGACCCACCCAGCCAACACACTTTTCATCCCTCTTCCCTCCGGGAGAAGGCTCAGGAGCTTGAAGACTCGTACGGCCAGATTTGGGAACAGCTTCTTTCCAACTGTGATAAGACTGCTGAACGGATCCTGACCCGGATCTGGGCCGTACCCTCCAAATATCCGGACCTCCCTCTTGGTTTTTTTGCACTACCTTACTTTCCATTTTTCTATTTTCTATTTATGATTTATAATTTAAATTTTTAATACTTACTATCGATTTGTAATCCAGGGAGCGGGAAGCACAGAATGAAATATCGCTGTGATGATTGTACGTTCTAGTATCAATTGTTTGGCGACAATAAAGTATAAAGTATCTACAAGCTCATATCCTGACACCACATAGTAGTGTAGAAGTGTGAATTTAACACAAGTAACTTATAGGCAGCAGCAGCAAATAATCTACTGGATGAGCAGGTTGAGTAGCACCCATGTGGAGGAAGGAAATGTTGACATTTCGGGTCAAAAGCCTGCATCACATCAGAATTCCTTTCTCCCCACACGTGCTGCCCAACCAACAGAGATACTCCAGCATATTGTTTGTTGCTTCAGGTTGCAGGATCCATTGTCCCTTGCTTCTTTAGTTTATAGCCATGCTAGAGAATAAAGTTCGCTCATGTGCATACTCTCTGGAAGATAAAGTTGCGTGCCTGTTCTCCTCTGAAATATACTGATCAATACTACAAATGCACTAGTCTGCAGAAAAAGATACTATGGTAGATACCTGTGGAAATGTCCAGCACTTTGTCCAACCTACTAGAAAACCCTTGGGAGATTTCAAGAAGAATGAAGGAATTCTTTTGCTACAGTCTTTCAACACACACAAAATGCTGAGGAACTCAGCAGTTCACAGTCTTTCACTACCTTTACATGGAACCTATCATTGCTAGTGGGCAGCTTTGTGCTTGTTCACATTTCGCATTAGCAGACTTGAATCCAACAGATGATTCCAGAGGCCTGAGCTGTCAATTCTAAACTGGCAAAGATTATTTGACCTTTGAGCTGCTTTGGATCCAGGATGTGCATGCTGCCAACCAGGAATTGGATTCTGTATCATAACACATGTACATAAAAGATATTGCTTTCAATCTCTTCTCTTTTTTCCTTTAAAATCTGCATCTTCTGGATAATGACCCTCCTGCAAGAGGTAGTAATTTCTTCCTCCCTTTCAAACAATTTTCATACCCATTAAATCTTCCTTCAGTCTTCTTGGATATAAAGAGTATAATCCAAGCTGGAAGTCCCAGGTGTTGACAAACCTGATAAAGTAGCCCACCATTAGAACAGTGGGGCGGGGGGAAGAATCTCATTGAAACCCAATGAATATAAAGGGCCTGGATAAAGTGGATGTGGAGAGGATGTTTCAAGTAGTAGGAAAGTCTAGGACAAGAGGGCACAGCTTCAGAATAGAAGGATGTCCCTTTAGAACAGAGCTGGCGAGGAATGTCTTTAGCCAGAGGATGGCGAATCTGTGGAAGTCATTGCTACAGATGGCTGTGGAGGCCAAGTCATTGGGTATATTTAAACAGATGTTGATAGGTGATATGAGCAGTTACAATATCAGAAAAGTTTCTAAAAAACTGCACTAGTTGGAAATCTGAAATGCTGGAGCTGTTCAGTAAGTCAGAAAGCATCCGTAGAGGATAGTTAATATTTCAGGCTGAAGATATTTCCTCAGGAAAACAAAGAACTGTTCAATATATTTGATAGCGCAAAACAGTTCTGATAAAAGAGCATCAGTCTGAAAAGTTAACTTTGTTTCTTACTGCAGAGATGCTAACTGACCTGCTGAGTGGTTCCAGCCTTCTCTATTGCCTCCCAGTTCTAGACATTCAAGTCAAAAGTTGCAGCCTTCCAACATTTGCCTGATCAATCCCTCCCAGAATCTTAACTGTTCAATGGCAAAATTTCTTATTCTTCAGAAGTGAGTACAGTATAGAGCAATTTTACTCAAACACTGATCAAGGACAAGCCCCCCTGATACTGTTATTTCACATCCATTATCTGCTTTGCAGAATCTCTGACAAACATATTAGACCACCAACAAATGTCTTTTAAATGAAGGTCAAAAATATCCTAAGCCAGAAGGTAAAATAAATGTTACAGAGATATCAATTGGCTATAATTGGTTTAAAAAGGCATTGATTCTAGTTTGTAACATTCATTTTAAGTTTCCATTCTAGAAATAATTTATTAGTAAAAACATAATTGTCTGTGTTGTAGTCCATTATGTTCGTGTTTGCAATTTCATTCCTAATTATGCGCATTTAGCTAAAAACTGCAATCAGTTTATCCAAGGAGAAGGATCCTAAAAGAAATGAAAAAGATGGGATCAACTTGTGATATTACAGATCTACATATAGAGTTGGTTAAGAAAGAAGGAAGAGAACGTATATCCTTCGCGGAGCCACCTCAGAACATATCTGAGGCATCTATAAATATTACAGCATGCAACAATGACTAGGTTAGCCTCCTCAAATTGCTTTCTAACAGGATTTTGTAACAATAAATACAGGGGGTCCTTAATATCTCTGTATAGAGATAATGTCACAAATACTGTCCATTTTTACCTTGCCAAATTGCATGACCTTACTGTACCACTTGACCGAGCATCCTTACTGAATAGTTTGACTGTTCTCAGCAGCGAATGGTCAATTTCCACTGAAGTTTCTACTTGCACCTCCTTGGAGTCCCCTGCCTTTCATGGTTTATGTCATTCTTTGAAATGATGTGTGCTGTTGTATTAAGCTCATGCTGAAACCTCAACATCAATAAAGATTTCTGATAATCTTAACTTGATTTTTCCTCTTTAACCTGTTTTGTTTTTAAAAAGAAAAATGGTACATCATTTTCTATTGCAGTTCTATACTCCTCTAACCAGTTAGTGTTTCAAAACAAGAACGTATGCTAAAGTTTTTGTGCTATGACAGAGACTAAACTATCATCTGTACCTTCTGCAATACTTTAGAAACTATGGCACTCGTACTTACTTTTATATAATAGACAATTGCAGGTGATTTGTCCTGTCAGATGATCATTTATAAATCAATGCATAGTACTGTTTATATTGAGGTCCTGTTTTGTTACTGTGCCCTCAGATAACTAAAATTTTAACTGATATTGCTAAGTATCCATACATGCATATTTACAGAAATGAGGGAATCCTCTGAATGTGTATATGCAATGCAGAAAGCTTTAATTTTCCATGTTTTTGATCGATCAGCTCAAGTTTTGCCACACAGTAACTCCAATCATTCCAACTGAGAAAAAATTAGTGCTGACTAAAAAATGCAATATTATCACTATCTGGCAACTTTTCCAAAGAGATCATGGTTTGTAATTTTCCCCCCAAAAGTAAGATAGTTATCATAACAAGCAGATACTGATCAGCATTTATTAGAAAAGGAAAATGTACTCACCTGATAACAAAGCAGAATTATGATCTAAAAAAAAAGAAAATTTGATTAAATAAGAAAGGAAAGAAAAGATGGCAAGAGATTAACACCACAAACTAATAAAATATTACCTGCTTTCTTTGGTTCAGTCCATGGTTGTGGGCTAGGGGGTGAAAGGGTTTGTCTTGGAGGTAGTTTCTCCTGATGAATTGCTTTTATTTGATCTATTTGACTTTGTGGATAACTTGCCTCTGATGATCTCCTCGCCGCACTTGTTTTACCAGGAGAACTTGAATTAAACAAACAATTGGTCAGGTTTGAGCCTTCCTTGTTTCCAAAAATTAAATTGAATGAAAAAGGAGAAAGGTTCCAAACTAACCTCTGTGAGTGTGGTTTAAAATGTCTGATCGCATAGCCAGAGAAATGTACTTCTACAGAAAGAAAGAGAAATGCCATCAGTAAAAGCTCAACGCTGAGATTTTTTTTAGTTTGTTTTAGGCTCAGCGATGTCTCAAATTGGCTCCACAGCATTCTAAAGGGAGAGGCTGAGCAGGCGGAAGTCATGGTACATATTGATACCAACAACATAGGTTGGAAAAGGAAGAAGATCCTTAAGAGAGAATATAGAGAGTTAAGATGTAAGCAGGATCTCCAGAGTAGTAATCTCAGGATTGAATGTGTGACTGAGGAACTGGTGTAGGAGGCAGAGTTTCAGATTTCTGGATCATTGCGATCAATCTTCTGGGGAAAGTAAGACCTCTACAAAAAGGATGGGTTGCACCTTAACCCGAGGGGACCAATATCCTTGTGGACAGGTGTGCTAGAGCTATTGAGGAGGGTTTAAACAAAGCTGGTAGGAAACTGGAGTGATAGGGCTGAGGATGGGCAGGTGGTATACAGGTCGATGCAGCGTTTAACAAGACTGTAAGGAAGGACAGGCTGATGATACGACAAGATTGCTGTTAGTGGGAGGAGTTGAAGTGTAACATGAAAAGAGTAATGAATACAGGACTGAAGGTGTTATAATTAATGTACGTAGTATATAGAATAAGGTAGATGATCTTTTAGTGCAGTTAGAGATTGACAGGTATGACGTGGGTACCACTGAGTTGTGGCTGAAAGGAGATCATATTTGAGAGCTTAACATCAGAAGATACAACTTATATCAAAATTTCAGGCAGGTAGACAGAGGGGATGGGGTGGTCCTGTTGGTAAAAAATGGACACAAATTCTTAGGAAAAGGATATGTAGGATCAAAAAATTTAGAATCCTTGTGGATACAGTTAAGAAACTGCAAGTGTAGAAAGGCCCTGATGGGATTTATATACAGGCCTCCAAACAATAGCCAGGATGTGGGGTACAGATAATGATGGGAGATAGAAAAAGCATGTAAAAAAGGTAATATTATGATAGTCATGGGGGATTTCAATATGCAGGTAGATTGGAAAAATCAGATTGGTGCTGGATCCTAAGAAAATGAATTTGTAGAATTCCTACAAGATGACTTTTTAAGAGTAGGTACCAGTAGAGAGGCTGGTGTTAGAGCTTATCATCTCATGTCCGAGACAAAACTTGTATCCGCTCCAATTCGCCTACCGAAGCAACAGGTCTACAGCAGATGCCATTTCATAGGCTCTTCACACAACCCTGGAACATCCGAATAGCAAAGATGCATACATCAGGATGCTCTTTATTGATTACAGCTCAGCATTTAACGCCATCTTCCTATCAAAACTAATCAGTAAACTCCAAGACCAGGGCCTCAATATCTCCTTGTGCAATTGGATCCTGGATTTTCTCACTTGCAGACTCCAGTCAGTTCAGATTGGCAAAAACATCTCTTCCACAATCTCCATCAGCACAAGAGCACCACAGGGATGTGTACTTAGCCCCCTGTTCTACTTGCTTTACACCTATGACTGTGTGGCCAAGTACAGCTCCATCACTATATACAAGTTTGCTGATGACACCACTGTTGTGGGCTGTATCAAAGGTGGTGATGAATCAGCATACAGGAGGGAAATAAGAAAATTTGGCTGAGTGGTGTAAAAACAACTTTTCACTCAATATCAATAAGACCAAAGAACTGATTGTAGACTTCAGGAGAGGAAACCAAAAGGTCCACAAGCCAGTAATCACTGGAGAATCAGAGGTGGAGAGGGTCATTAATTTGAAATTCCTGGGTGTCACTATCTCAGAGGACCTGTCCTGGACCCATCATATAAATATAATTGCAAAGAAAGCACAACAGCACCTCTACTTCCTCAGAAGTCTGCAGAGATTCAACATTTCATTAAGAACCTTGACAAACGTCTATAGATGTGTGATGGAAGGTATGCTGACAGGCTGCAATATGGCCTGGTATAGGAACACCAATGCCTTTGTGGAAAATCATACAAAAGGTAGTAAAATCCTCCCAACCATTGAGCACATCTACATGGAACATTGTCATAGAAAAGCAGCATCCATCAAAGATCATCACCACCCAGGTCATGGCATCAGGTAGAAGGTACAAGTGTCTCAGGACTCACACCACCATGTTCAAGAATAGTTACTACTCCTCAATCACTAAGGTCATTTTAGATATTCTTTTTTCTGTTAACACTTAATAAAATGATTGTGAAGCAACAATTTTTCTGACTCTTTCCCGATTTCTAAACAAACCTTGAATTAAAACATCAAAATCCAACAACTGGTGTAGTCGGCAGGATGATGGCAAAGTTTTGTGGACTTGGAAGAATTGCAGATGAAGTGGAAGTTTTTAGTGTGCAAATAAAAGTTCAAAGTAGATTTATTATCAATGTACATAGATGTCATCAGATACACCAAGATACATTTTCTTGCAGGAATACACAGTAAATCCAAGAACCACAATAAATCAATGAAAGATCACACTCAATAGGATGAAATAAAAACAACTAACTTGTTTGGTAAGAACTTCTGTTGCTAATTGTCTGAGAAAATTAGTTCCAAGTTCACTACATAGGATAGAAGTACTATTGAGGAAACTTCTATGTTTGCTGTTTTGAAAACAGGTTTGTTTAAAAAAATGCAAGCCAGTGGAGCCATATGCAAGATAGTAGAGCATCACAAGCCAGTAGAACATTTTAAAAAAATTAAATATGTACATGGCATAGAATACATGGAGAAAATCAAATCAAATTTAATCATCATTCAGACCATACATGGATACAGTTGAATGAGACAGCATTCCTCTGGGGCCAAGGTACATAACATACATTCAAAATAGCAAGAGGGAGAGAAAAAAAAAGACACATTGTTACGCTAGAAAGCACATGTACAGTCCAAGTCTCTGAGCAACATGCAAATTGATGGTACAGCTCCAGACAATCTAGCCTGATATTCCGCCAGTTGAACACTGGAGGGAAGCACTGATGGGACAGGCTAGCTCCAGCATTGTCTCACCTGGACTGCAGCAACAGGCAAGCCCACTTGAGGCCTAGTCCTCACTACAACCAAGGCCATGTGCTGCCTCGTCACCTGTCTCACCACCAAACAAGGGAAACAGGCCTGTGACATCTCACATTATCAATGTCCAACAGGGTCTCGTGATTGCAAGTCATCCACAGACACACTTCATGCTGCTTTTGCGCACCAACTCCAAAGTCATCGAGTAGCAGGCAGCAACATGGTCTGCACCGAGGTTAGCTCCTCCAAACTTTCTCTTGGCCAAGCACCAGCTCCTCGTCCTTCTCCTGGCCGAGCGCCAGCTCCTTCGACACCCTGGCCAGTGTCTCCAAACAACAAACAGTTCACTGATGCAGTAGACCTGCTGTACCTATCATTCTTGGAGTCCAGTACAGTCTTACGATCATAAAAAGCACATTTTATAAAGAAAAGTGCACCTCTG
Source organism: Mobula birostris (assembly GCF_030028105.1). Taxonomy (NCBI): domain Eukaryota; kingdom Metazoa; phylum Chordata; class Chondrichthyes; order Myliobatiformes; family Myliobatidae; genus Mobula; species Mobula birostris. The sequence goes on from NC_092384.1 coordinate 15,748,935, forward strand.
GTTGGTCCCCAAGAGGCTATTGTATTCGAACATGCCACCATCTTAAATATGTGTAAACTGGTGGAGTATACAAGCAATGGCCTTAGTTGTGGCGTGTACCAGTGGAGTGCGTGAGAAAACCTTAAATTGCAGTTGCAATCTACTAATACTTCAAGATCACGATCAAAGTCATAAAAACTTAATAGTTCTTAGCCGGTTAAAGCATCTCAGTTTGATAAAATTAATGAAAACAACTGGATGAAAAATACCGATGTTAAGCTTATTAAGATCCAGAAAACGCACCAAGGGAAAGGAAAGACAGTATGGTTGGTTTGATCAAATAGGCGAGCGAAAGTAAAAGTTAATGGGGTGAGTAAAGACTGACTGATTGATTGTGAAAGAAAGGCAAAACTTGTGATAAGCTACAGAAACGTCATGACAGAGACAGTGAAAAGTCTAGGTAACAACTTTCTGCATTAACTGAACAAGTGGAAAATAAAACTGAAGGGCATGGTGTGGGTCTCAGAAGCAAACAAAAACAAAATGGAGAAACTGGACAGAGACTTCAGGGAGGTGGTCCTGCTAGTGAAGTTTCTAGTGCTGCTGCCAGTGATGCTATTTCTGAAGCTCCACACTGGGAAACACTCTCTACATCAGACAGCAATATCATCCAAACTCCGAAGAAATACAGCCTACATCAGAGAGTCCTCTGAGACAGCAACACCATGTGAACACCAAGGAATTACAGGACGGACCTGACATCGACTCTACAGCGGCTCCTAGCAACTCAAGCAAGGATGACAGCGATGGAAGAATAAGATCGATAGCTGTGTCACCACTTGCTCCAATTAAAACCAAGGGAGTGAAGACACAAACACGAGGAATTCTGCAGATACTGCAAATTCAAGCAACACACATAAAAGTTGCTGGTGAACGCAGCAGGACAGGCAGCATCTCTAGGAAGAGGTACAGTCGACGTTTCGGGCCGAGACTCTTCGTCAGGATTAACTGAAGGAAGAGCTAGTAAGAGACTTGAAAGTGGGAGGGGGAAGGGGAGATCCAAAATGATAGGAGAAGACAGGAGGGGGAGGGATGGAGCCAAGAGCTGGACAGGTGATTGGCAAAAGGGATATGAGAGGATCATGGGACAAGAGACCCAGGGAGAAAGAAAAGGAGGATGGGCAAGGGGTACAGTCAGAGGGAAAGGGGGAGAAAAAGGAGAGAGAGAGAAAGAATGTGTGAATATAAATAAATAACGGATGGGGTACAAGGAGGAGGTGGGCATTAGTGGAAGTTTGAGAAGTCAATGTTCATGCCATCAGGTTGGAGGCTACCCAGACGGAATATAAGGTGTTGTTCCTCCAACCTGAGTGTGGCTTCATTTTTACTGTAGAGGAGGCCGTGGATAGACATATCAGAATGGGAATGGGACGTGGAATTAAAATGTGTGGCCACTGGGAGATCCTGCTTTCTCTGGTGGACAGAGCGTAGGTGTTCAACGAAACGATCTCCCAGTCTGCGTCGGGTCTCACCAATATATAGAAGGCCACATCGGGAAAACCAGACGCAGTATATCACCCCAGCCGACTCACAGGTGAAGTGTCGCCTCACCTGGAAGGACTGTCTGGGGCCCTGAATGGTGGTAAGGGAGGAAGTGTAAGGGCATGTGTAGTACTTGTTCTGCTTACAAGGATAAGTGCCAGCAGGGAGATCGGTGGGGAGGGATGGGAGGGACGAATGGACAAGGGAGTCGCATAGGGAGTGATCCCTGCGGAAAGCAGAGAGGTGGGGGAGGGAATGATGTGCTTAGTGGTGGGATCCCGTTGGAGGTGGCGGAAGTTACGGAGAATAATATGTTGGACCCGGAGGCTGGTGGGATGGCAGGTGAGGACAAGGGGAACCCTATTCCTAGTGGGGTGGCGGGAGGATGGAGTGAGAGTAGATGTGCGTGAAATGGGGGAGACGCGTTTGAGAGCAGAGTTGATGGTGGAGGAAGGGAAGCCCCTTTCTTTAAAAAAGGAGGACATCTCCCTCGTTCTGGAATGAAAAGCTTCATTCTGACAGCAGATGCGGCGGAGACGGAGGAATTGCGAGAAGGGGATGGCATTTTTGCAAGAGACACGTAGGGCTGAAGGCGAAACCATTGCTCATCAATATATTGACAAGCAAGTGGCAGAATCATCAGCTATTTCTCAACCACTCAACGATCTGCTGAAAGGCAGTAAGCAGGGCAGATGACCCTCTGACTCAATGAAGAACAACTGAAAGTGTTTCAAACTTTAAAGGCGACATTGTGTACTGCACCTGAATCAAGAATCCCTTATACAGGCAAACCATTTAGCCTGAGAAACACATGACAGCAAGCTTAACTCAAGAACATGGAGACATACAGCCTGTTACTCTGCCAAAGATCGATTCTGTACACTGATGGCTCCTCAGTGACAGAGAGGAATATGAATGTCGGAATGGGTGATGGTTCCTGGAATTGAGGTGCTGGCATCAGGAAGCATGGCTCCTGGCATCTCTGCGCAGCAAGCAGAACTAAAAGCTTTGATTGAAGCTTGTATGTTGGCAGAAGGAAAATCAGCTAATATTTACACTGATTCTCAATATGCTTTTGGAGTTGCTTGTGATTTTGAAAACTTTGCTGTCAGAAGTTGCTGTATTAAAATGTAAAAGCCACTCCAAAATGATTAGTGGAAAGCCGTGGAAATGCTTTCATGGATAAAATTGTGGAGAAGGGAGCATGGAAAGAAATAAAAGCAGTAAAAAAAGTACAACAAATAGTGAACCTGACAACTGGAATCATGGGAAAAAAAGTAGAATTCTGATTCACCAATGAACTCTCTATTTCCTGAGGAGACTGAGGTCCTTTAACATCTGTCGGACGATGCTGAGGATGTTCTACGAGTCTGTGGTGGCCAGTACTATCATGTTTGCTGTTGTGTGCTGGGGCAGGAGGCTGAGGGTAGCAGACACCAACAGAATCAACAAACTCATTCCTAAGGCCAGTGATGTTGTGGGGATGGAACTGGACTCTCTCACGGTGGTATCTGAAAAGAGGATGTTGTCCAAGTTGCCTGCCATCTTGGACAATGTGTCCCATCCACTACATAATGCACAGGAGTACATTCAGCCAGAGATTCATTCCACCGAGATGCAACACAGAGCGTCATAGGAAGTCATTCCTGCCTGTGGCCATCAAACCTTACAATTCCTCCCTTGGAGGGTTAGAAACCCTGAGTCAACAGGCTGGTACTGGACTTATTTCCTGGCATAATTTGCATATTACTATTTAACTATTTATGGTTTTATTACTATTTAATTATTTATGGTGCCACTGTAACAAAAAGCAATTTCCCCCGGGATCAATAAAGTTCGACTATGACTATGACTATGACATACAAGACATTTGAGAGATGCAAGCTGAATGCTCTAACCAGGAATAGTGGTTCTGGATGGAGAATGTTAGGAAATTAAACAGTGATGGAGCATGGGGATATGGCACTTGTCATAGACTGGTAGCTCCAAATACATTGATTCCTTATCTGGCATGGCAAACACACTCCCTGGAGTGCAAAAGTTGATTAACAGATTCTCCCAGTAGTGGTGGAATACAAAGTTCAGGGCACGAGCTCAACAAATGTTTGAAAGATGTATGAGATGTTCAAAAATAAATCCTGGAGTAGCAGAAAAGCTACCACAATTAAGTGCTACTGCCCCACCTGATCCATTTTTACACTTAAAAGTGGACTACATTACTTTGCCAAAGTTTAAAGGATACACTGGTAATAGTGAACAAATTTTCAAGATGAGTGGAAGCTATTCTAGCAAGGAAAACCACTGCCACACGCACAGCAAAATCCCACGTGGAGATTACCATTTCACATCGACTCTGACCAAGGAACACATGTCATTGGGAGTGTTTGTCAGAAATTACGTTGACAGATGAACATTATGTCCTTTACGTTTGCTTTTCATCCTGAATGTGATTCTGGAACCGTTGGAGCCTGTGACTTGCAGTTTGGAGATTGTTTGGGTGTTCCAGCGCTCTGCAGTCTCCAAGAGGATTCCAGGAGGCAGAGGCAGCATGCAGGAACCTCGTGGTGAGGAGGCTGTGCGATGATCAACTCCATTTCGCTAATTAACACTTCCATTGTTCACCGATTAAAGTAACGAGTGAGACTGAAACGTTGGGGTGAACACCTGCTGCCTGCCTTGTGATCTCTGGGAGAAATCATTCTGCTATCAGAGAAGGGAGAGGTTGCCGCTGTGTCCGGAGAGTGTTACCCAGGTTTCCTGCATTTTGGATACGGACTTGGACTATACCATACTGTGTTTTTCAACCAATTTTCCTCGACTTTTGTGTGTGGGCGGAGGGGGATTTAGGGGTTGCTGTGCCTGTTCTGTTTGCTTGTTTTTTTTGTGAAGAGGAGAGATTTGGGGTTGATGATCATGCTGCTGTTCTCTTCTTTCTTGATTTTGTAGCTATCTGGAGAAGAGTTTCAGAGTTGTATACTTAGATAATAAATTAACCTTTGAACCTTTTCATTGACAATATTACCCAGGGTCACCAGGACAGGCTGAACAAATGAATGGAGCCATTAAACAATGGTAGGCAGTATCATGAACACAGCCTACCGTGGCCCATGGCTCCTCCCATGGTCTTGTGTAGCATCAGAACAACCCCAAATAAACTAAGTCCTTTTGAGGTGATAACAGGGCATCCTAAGTCACTGCCGGCAGCCCTCGATCTCAGGGAGGCTGATAGACACATTATGGCAGACAGTTTAGTTAACTATTGTGTGAAATTAACCCAAGCTGCACAGTCTGCTTCTCACCAGGTTTCTGCTGCTTGGACTGATTTAATAGGAGGACAAACCTTGATTCCTGGTGAGTGAGTCCTGATAAAGAAGCTGCATAAGGGATCACTAGAGCTTGATGAGAAGGTCCCTATCAAGTGCTGTTAATTACCAACTCAGTGGCGAAAGTAGAAGGTAAAAATAAGTGGATACACGCCAGCCACTGCAAGGATCTAAAGTGGTACCCAGCGAGGACAACAAGTGCTGTGGTTAATGTGTTAGTAACTTCTTGCTCACAGTACCTACACTGCTGGGTTACAGTGAGTAAATGACTAACCAGCCAGAAGAGTACCAGCAAGTCAACTACTGGGCATTATGATGCCTATTCTACTATTACGTACTGATATACTTTCACCAATTTTCCACACTCACAATGTTCTAATTGAGATGACTCAATTTATATGTGAATATCACATAGAACCATAGAACCATAGAAACTACAGCACAGAAACAGGCCTTTTGGCCCTTCTTGGCTGTGCCGAACCATTTTCTGCCTAGTCCCACTGACCTGCACACGGACCATATCCCTCCATACACCTCCCATCCATGTATCTGTCCAATTTATTCTTAAATGTTAAAAAAGAACCCGCATTTACCACCTCGTCTGGCAGCTCATTCCATACTCCCACCACTCTCTGTGTGAAGAAGCCCCCCCTAATGTTCCCTTTAAACTTTCCCCCCCTCACCCTTAACCCATGTCCTCTGGTTTTTTTCTCCCCTTGCCTCAGTGGAAAAAGCCTGTTTACATTCACTCTATCTATACCCATCATAATTTCATATACCTCTATCAAATCTCCCCTCACATCAATTTGCAGATGCTGTTAAGACTCTAGCTGCTGGGTACATCATTATATAGGTAACACTTCAAAATATTCACCAATGCTAGGCATTCCTTCAGATACCAAACAAACATCTGCCCTCCTTATTAAACATTCCAGCAATGGCAATTTTGACATTATGCCTATATTTCTCCTATTATGTTCAAGGGAGACATAAATTTACAATTATCATGCTCCCCAGATACAATCTTAAACTGGATTATTTAAGTAAATATGATCAGCATGATTTAGGGAAATCATGCCATATATGACTCTATTTGTGTCTTTCTCTGGGATAACGATATATCTGTACCTAATGTTCATGACAAAGCTATTAAATCATTTCATTGTTCACGATAAAAGCTAACTTTTGCTTGAGTTCAAAAGGCATCATTCCAGTAAGGCATAGTTGATGCAATTACACTTTACATAACCTAAATGGGGTAATGCCTCTGGAATTTTCATTGAAAATATGACAATTCAACAAAGCTCCTGTCAAGTAATATGAAAAGGTCCAAGTTCATGGAACAATACATACTCTGTGAGTGAAAATGAGGTCTACACCACTATTTCACTTACAGACATCCCACCTCTCCCAGAAGTTCCAGGAGTCTCCGGCATATTGATAGTGGCTCCCTGACGCCCGGAAATTATATACAATACCCCAGAAATCGATTTTTTTGAGAGGGAGAGTGAGAGCGAGCATCCTGATTGGTCTCTCTTTGTGCTAAATAGACCTATCAGTTTTCTCTGTGGGCGGGCTTTACAGTTGACCTCAGAAATGACAGTGTTGCTCGCTGCACTGTTTGCAACAGTGACTTTTCTATTGACCATGGTGGGTTAAAATGTAAAAGACATGTTGAGGTGAGTTTAACAGGTGTCATTCATTCATTAGCATAGCTAACGCTATTTAAACTAGCGGGCTAGCTGCTAAGGAGCTACTCTATTGATGTCCTACGTGATAACGCCAAACTCGCTGTAGACGCTTAAAGTTGTAATAGAATAAACATAATAATATAATATATGTACATATTTTAATGTCACATTTTCTGCATATACCCAACTTGGTTTACAGATTAGACAAAATCACTAAACAAAGTATTACATACACCCTTGAAGGTCGACGGGGGTGGGGGGGGGGGGATACCTCCCTGAAATGAGTTTTTGCAGGGTGGGATGTCTGCACTTAATTTGTCAGGACCTTGTTACTTAGGGTATGTTTTCCCTGTCGTGAGACATATACGCACTTTTCATTTACCTCCCGAGTCCTAGAGGTAAATGAGACATTTCAGAAGGAGATTGGTTTGCATCAATTTTATTCCCATTTTATGGTGTTGCAAGAAGTATAGAGATTAAAATGTTGGTGCTGCTAAGCTGATATCTTGGGAAAAGTAACAAAAGAAATGGTTGCCATGCACAGAATGCTTCTTCAAAATCGTATGGCATTAGATCTCTTAACAGTTGGGATGGGGGATGAAATGTGCAGTTTTAGACAAGGAGTGTTGTACTTACATACCTGAGGAGTCTGAAGACATAACTAATTTGGCTGATCATATTCGGAAAGAAGCAGCTGAAATACATCAGTGTGATGGATGGGATTTCTTTGACTGGATTCATTTAAGTCTCAGAAACTGGAGTTATTATTCATACTAACACGCCTGATCATATTCTACATCTTTCGTTACACATTTAAGGGTGATCATTAATAGAATAGTTCAAACTCACAAACTCTTGTCATGGCTACTAATCTGCCCAAGCATGAATAGTCCAGTGAATTCTTTGAAGAATATAGACCCTTTGATATTTCCTAAGTTCTGTAATTTTTGATTATTTTATACTTAAGGTAGCTACCATAAATTTTTCTGCCTCTGAATTTTCAGAATTTATGATTCTAATGTGTGATTTAGAATCAAAGGGGGAATGTTGGAGCCGACTGCTTAATTGTTATTTTCTTTGCAGTTTAAAAAATTTCTTATCTCTATAAAAAGCTGGTCCTCTTTGAGTACCAGCTTTTGTCTTTTTTTCTTTTGTCTCTCCCTCCTGCAAGTAGCCTCTGCTCCTGTCACTGTTCATTTTAGATTTTCTTTGTTCTATTAATGCTTAATAAAACAGTCATGAAGCAACAAGTTTGGTGCCTCTTCCCTGACTACGGAAAGAACCTTGGATTAAAACACCACATTCCAACATAATATAGCAAACATTAGTGGGAAGTTAGAGGACTGGGAAGCTTTTAAAAATCAACAGAAGGCAGCTAAAAAAAGCCATAAGGAGGAAAAAAGATGAAATATGAAGGTAAGCTAGCCAATAATATCAAAGAGGATACCAAAAGAGAGACGAGAGTGGATTTTCCACTGCTGGAAATGACACTGGAGAGGTAGTAATAGGGGCCAAAGAAATAGTCGACAAACTTAGTAAGTATTTTCCATCAGCCTTCACTGTCGAAGACATGAGCAATATGCCAGAAACTCAACAGTGTTGGGACATAAGCGTGTGCCGTTGCTATTGCGAAGGAGAAGGTGTTTGGGAAGTTGAAAGGTCTGAAGATACACAAGTCACTTGAACCAGATGGACTACACCCCGGGGTTCCTGAAAGAGATAGTTGAAGAGATTATGGACCTTTCAATCATTCTAGAATGGTTCTGGAGTACTGGAAAATTGCAAATGTCACTCCACTCTTAAAGAAGGGAGGGAGGGGAAAGACAAGAACTTATAAGCCAGTTACCCTGACTTCAGATTGGGAAGTTGTTAGAGCCCATTGTTCAAAATGAGGTTTTGAGTCACTTGGAGGCACAAATCAGCCAAAGTCAGCATGGTTTCCTTAAGGGGCAGATCTTGCTGACAAACCTGTTGGAATTCTTTGAGTATAGACAAAGGAGAGTTATGTATGTGGATTTTCCGAAAACCTTTTGTCAAGGTGCTGCACATAAGCTGCTGGATAAGAGCCCATGGTATTACAGAAAATATGTTACCATGGACAGAAGATTGACTGATTAGCAGGAGGCATAGAATGGAAATAAAAGGGGCCTTTTCTGGTTGGCTGCCAGTGACTAGTGGTGTTCCAAAGGGATCACTTCTTTTCCTGTTACAGTATATGTCAATGCTTTGGATGATACAATTGATGGCTTTTTAGCCAAGTTTGCGGACAACATGAAGATAAATGGAGGGGCAGGTGGTGGTAAGGAATCAAGGTATCTGCAGAAGGATTAGACAGATTGGGAGAATGGACAAAGAAGTGGCTGATGGAATATAATGTCAGGAAGTTGTTTGGTCATGCACTTTGGTAGAAGACATAAAGGCAGAGGCTATTTTCTAAATGGGGAGACATTTCAAAAATCAGAGGTGAAAAGGGACTTGGGAGTCCTCATGCAGGATTCCCTAAAGGTTAACTTGCAGGTTGGGTTAGTGTTAAGGAAAGCAAATGCAATGTTAGCATTCATTTCGAGAGGACTAGAATATAAAAGGATGTAATTCTGAGGCTTTATAAGGCATTGGTCAGTCCATACTTGGAGTATTATGAAAAATTTTGGGCTCCTTGTCCAATGTGCTGGCATTGGAGAGAGTCAAGGTGATTCACAGGAATTATTCTGGGAGTGAAAGAATTAATGTACTTGCTGGAGATTAGAAGGATGGCCGGGGGGTGGGGAAATCTCATTGAAACCTGTTGAATACAGAAAGGCCGAGACAGAGTGGATGTGGAGAGGTTTCCTATGGGGAGTCTAGGAGCAGAAGCCACAGCCTCAGAATAGAGGAATGTCCATTTAGAACAGAGACACGGAGAAATTTCTTTAGCCAGAGGTGTAGCGAATCTGTGGAATTCATTGCCAGAGACAGTCGTGGAGGCCAAGTTATTAGGCATATTTAAAGCAGAGATTGATAGTTTCTTGATTAGCCAGGGCATCAAAGGTTACAGGGAGAAGGAAGGAGAATGTTATTGAGAGGGATAATAGATCAGCCATGATGGAATGGCAGAGCAGACTTGATGGGCTGAATGGTCTAATTCTGCTCCCATGTTTATGGTCTAAATATAACTATCTTCCTCAAAGGACTGGAAGTAGAGTCTTTAAATATTTTTAAGACGGGCAAATCAATTTTTGGTAAGCAAGAGTGAAATATCATCAATCATCCTGGTAACGTTGTACATTCAACCACTGGCCAACATCAGGCAGGTACTGGAGAGGCTGAGCACTGTAATCAGCAGGCACAGAACAGCACACCCTGATGCCTTCCCTGTCATTATGGGGATTTCAACCAGGCCAGTTTGAAGAAGTCTCTGAACTACCATCTGTGGAACCAGAGGAGCCAACACACTTGACCATTGTTCTACCACCATCAAGAATGCTTACTGTGCCAGCCCATACCTGCACTTTGGATAGTCCCGCCACCTGGCTGTACTTCTACTCCCAGCACATAGGCAGGGAATAAAGACCGCAGCACCAGTGGTGAGCACCAAGGGGGTATGGTTAAGGGAAGTGGAGGAGCACTTATAGAACTGCTTTGAGTTGGTGGACATGACGATATTTTGGGATTATGCTTAGGATCTGAATGAATACATTGCAGTTGTCACCAACTTCATCAAGACCTGTGTGGATGAGTGTGTGCCCTTCAGAACTCAGTCCAAAAGCCATGGATGAACCAGGAAATTGATAGTCTACTGAGGGCTAGACCTATGGCATTCAAGACCGGAGATCGAGAACTATACAAGACCAGGTATAACCTACAGAAGGCTATTCTAAGGCCACAAAAACAATTGCAATTGAAGTAAGAGACAGAATCGGTTGCACGTCAGCCAATATTTCCAACAAGGCAAAACCTAACGTCGTAAATGGATGTGCTACTTCACTCCCAGATGAGCTCAATGTGATTTATGCATGCTTTGAAAGTTAGAATAAAATTATACCTGTGCAAATCTCTACAGCATCTGGTGACTCTTTCTGTAACCCTCTCACTGTAGGCTCGTGATGAGCTAGCTATACTGCGAACACAAACTAACAGCAACGTTACTCTACAATGCATGGAAATAATGATGAAAAGGACATTTCCAGTCAATAAACATGTCTAAGGTGGATATGATTTGGGTAACCACAAAGTTTGAATGTTTCTTCTAGGGGAAAAATAAGACAATTACCTGTACAAATAGATGACAAGGCATCCATGAAAACTTAACATTCACCAGGAAGCAATAATTTAGCTCACACCAGTATACAGTTAGATTAAAACTGAAACGGTTCTGCACTGAAGAACCAGTCCAAGCAAAAAATATCCACACAACATCCAAGGAAAAAGACCATATTCTGCATGAGGATTTTCTGACATCAGTATCTGTCCTTCCAAACTGAGTTCCATATTCTTCTGGAAACCATGTTCTTCTGCTATGTTCGTTGTCCATTTCTTTCTTTCTTTTTTCTTTCATCTTTCTTCCACACTCTCTGTAGAAAAATTGCTACCCATTCTTCTCCTGGGTATTTTATTGGCCAAAATATTAACAAGACAAATTGTATTGGCTAACTCAACAAGCCTATTTCATCAACTGAATTTTTAATTTAAACCGAAAAATTGAAATACTGGATTGTATAATGTAATTAAAGGAGTATATGTATATATATGTTTGCATTTTGAGAAAATCTGCAGAAAATAAAATAAAATGTCCAACAGCATAACTGTATTAATAAAATAAAGCATGGTCTGAAACCAGGGTATTACATTGGTCTTGGAGGATGACATCAGGACATCTTTCATGAGGGTGAAGCCTCACAAGGCATCAGGCCCTGATGGTATTCCTGGTAGGGCAATGAAAATCTGTGCCAACCAACTGATGGGAATGTTCAAGGACATCTTCAATCTCTCACTACTGCAGTCAGAAGTTCCCACCTGCTTCAAAAAGGCAGCAAACATATCTGTACCCAAAAAGAGTAGGGAGAGCTATCTCAATGACTATTGCCCAGTTGCACTCACATCTACTGTGATGAAGTGCTTGAAAGATTGGTCATGGCCAGAATCAACTCCTGCCTAAGGTAGGACCTTGATCTGCTGCAACTTGCCTTTCGCCACAATAGATCTACAGCAGAAGTAATCTCACTGGCTCTCCACTCGGCCTTCGATCACCTGGACAATAGGGTCCAGGCTTCTGATTCACTATAGCTCACCATTCAACACAATCATACCTGCAAGTTTTAATTAACAAGCTCCAAAACCTGGGCCTCTGCACCTGCTTCTGCAACTGGATCCTTGACTGGGACACCACAGTCAATGCAGATCAAAAATATCATCTCCTTGCTGACAATTAACACACTTCAACACAACACCTTCACACACTTAGCACACTTCAAAAATGTGTGCTAAGCCCATGACTCTCCCTCTACACCCATGACTGTGTGGCTAGGCACAGCTCAAATGCCATCTATAAATTTGCCGATGATACAACTACTGTTGACAGAATTTCAGATGGTGATGAGATGGTGTACAGGAGTTGAGTGGTGCCATAACAACAACTTTGTACTTAATGTCAGTAAGACTAAGGAATTGATAGTGGTATCTACGGAGGGGAAGTCAAGGGATTAGCAGCAAAAAGGTCAAGTAGTTTCAGATTCCTGGGTGTTGACATCTCTGAAAATCTATCCTGGTTTGTACATATTGATGCAATTATAAAGGAGCCACACCAGTGGCTACATTTCATTAGGAGTTTGAGGGGACTTGCAATGTCACCAAAGACTCTCACAAATTTCTACAGGTGTACCGTGTGGAGCATTCTAACTGGTTTGCTTGTTTGTGTTTTTTAAAAATACAGCATAGAGTAGTCCCTTCCATTCCTTCAAGCCACACCACCCAGCAACACCCAATTTAATCCTAGCCCAATCACAGGACAATTTAAAATGACCAATTAATCTGGTATGTCTTTGGAATGTAGAAGGAAACTGGAGCATCTGGAGGAAACCCACATGGTCACAGGGTGAATGTACAAACTCCTTACAGATTGCGGCAGGAATTGTATCTGGGTTGGTGGTGCTGTAAAGCCTTGTGCTATCCACTATGCTACCACGCTGCTCCGTGTTGTATCACTGTCGGGTGTGGAGGGGCCACTGTACATGATTGGAACTTACTGATTAACACATTGTCATCAAATGTCATCATCTTGGCCAGAAGACTGTTTCACCTAAATGAAGGACTCCATCTTTAAATATTATTTTCCTACTTCTAGATGGCAGTCAGACTGACAAGCTAAAACAAAAAAATAAGTACATCGACTTTAGAAATGGTAACATTCAGTTAGTGTAGAGTTTGCACCGGATTTTTTTTAAAGAGTCAGGAATAAGCCAATAGGCTGGTCCTGGACTTATTCCCTGGCATAATTTACATATTACTATTTAACTAATTATGGTTTTATTATTATTTATGGTGCAACTGTAACGAAAACCAATTTCCCCCGGGATCAATAAAGTATGACTATGACTATAATTTTGAAGGATGGCTTTCTTTTTTTGGAAAGGAGAAACAAAATAATAATCATGAGAATGGTACAATACAGGGAGAAGGCTACAGATAATGTGTTGGGCAATGAGATTAGCATGGACAGGTATTTGATGGGTAGTATGTATAAAGTGGGCTGAAGTAGTAGGAAGATTTAAAAAACGGCTATTTAGAGAAGGGATACTATTCTAAAAGGAGTGCTGGATCAAAGTGACGTTGCAGTACGTCTGCAGAGATCATTGAAGGTTGCAGGACAATTGAGAAAGTGGTTAAAAGCCTTACAAAATTGTGGATTTTGTCAATGGATACACAGAGCATGAAAGTTCTTCTTTATCTTCAGCCCATCACACCTGCTGGGGACAGGCCAGTGACAGCAGCTCACCAGAGTTCTCAGTCCTGGGTTGGAGGCTGATTGGCCCTATAGCTTTCACTTTCACTACATCGCGTCATATGTCTTCTAGGTGAAGATCCTTCTTCTCCCAGGGATGAGGTCTTTTGAGTCCCTGTTGTTGATTCTGTGGCACTGGGTTTTTTAACGAGATGGGGATTCTAGCCCTATACCCAACCCTTTCACAGCTGTGCTTGGGACTGTCAATGGTGGAGTTATGAAGGTTATACTGAACATTTAGACAACACTGCTTGACCTCTGGTTATAGTGTTCAGTTCTGGTCACTGCATGCCAAGGGCATGAAGACATTAGAGAGAGGGTGCAGAACAGATTTACAAGAATATTTCCTGGGTTGAAGGCCCAGAATGAAGAACTGAAAATAACTCAGTTTCTCTTTGCACAGATGTTGCCTTATTTGCTAATGTTTCCTGCTTGATATTTTAACATTATTTAAAGTAGGTAAGGAAGGTGTTGGGGGTTAATTAGCTTTAATAACTACCTCATTGATTATAAAACGTTGGGAAGATCCTAAGACTGAAATATACTATATTTTTCCCATCCTTATCTCAGGAGCAGTACTTTTGGTACCACAGTGAGTTTCGAAGGTGTACTGTATACATCTATTTCTCTCCTGTCAGGGAGTAACACTTGACACTGAATGTCTCACTCCCTCCCTCTCTCACCCTCACTCCTTTGAGTGCTCAATACCTCTCTTGCAAATCTCTTGTGATCCACGCTCCTGACAAACTACCGTTTAAATCTGATTTCATATATTTAAACATAGTCTCTCCGGACCTGCACCGTTTTGTCAGAGTGCACTCTGCTTCTCTGCTGCCTCAAGGAGTTAAAAAGGAATATAGTACCGTACCAACAGCACTGTTTGCCGCCGATGTTCTTCTTCTTCTGCAAATAACCACGTTGTGCATCATTACTAGTTGAATCCCGCTATGAGTGAATATTACTAAAGTACCGCACTGGCTAAAACATACTTCGTGATGTTCTGAGTTTGTGAAGGTGTTAGATCACTGTATCCCGAATAATATTTAAAGGTCAATCCTCTCGCTCGGCGTTATAGATTGATCGAAAGCATATCGGTCTTCTCGGCACTCTTACCCCAGTCCCACAGTGACAGTTACCTGTGCCACCCGGCACTGTGCTCCACAGCTGAGGTTCTTCGTTGTCTTTCCCGAAGGTTTTCTTGAAGAAGTTTTTGCGTTTATCGGCTTGGTGCGCTTTGGCCCAGCCGGGTTTATATTTAAGCACTGCCACACTGGTCCGCTTCGCCTTGTCGTGACCTCCCAACTTGACCTGCTTTAGCTTCGAGGTCTGACTCTTTGGGCCCCCGGGCAAAACCACATCCCCGATGGTTATGGCCCTAGTGGGCGCTCTCCCCGTTTCTTCCATGCTGCTCTTCGCCACATTTTTGTTCTGCATTAGTGTACGGACAGGCAACGCGGCTCTATCCCGCGATCACAGTACTGTACCACGGCCACCTAGCCATGTCTGTAGGAAGCGTGCGCAACCGTTACTAAGCAACCGAGCAGCACTAACAATCGCCTCATTACCCTCTGAGTTTGCTACTGCCCATTGCACGCCGGCTGTTCCAATCAATGTTGACTTCAATTTTACAGAACTTGAGAAGAAACAGAGGTAAAACAAACTACACTTAAGGTTCTTCTCAATGTCCCGTTTTTTTGTTTACACTCTGAAGTGTCCGATAATGGTGTATGTCACACACACACACACGTGAAAAAGCGGGTTGAGAAGACAGCACCGTCTTTACCTGAGTCTAGAGCAGCAGGTCCCACATTTGGATTCCAGCCGATCTCCACCTAGGGGTTAATCAAAGGTGCAAACCATCCTCCTAGAACGGTTTCCCTTCAAACATTTGCTTTCATGGGCTTCTATCACTGTGGCAGTTGCGAGAGCTGCTCGGAGAATACAGTACTTATTGTTTAAATGCAAAATTGGCAATTTGATCAATTTTGTCTGAAAATTCCCTTTGCGGAATGTATAAAACAGAATTTAATCCCACGTGTAAAACATCCCATCATGCCCGAACAACATTTTAGCAAAATGGATTTGGTGAGTCAGATCAATGTCTGCTAACTGAGGGCTCCTGAGATCTCAAGTGCCTTTAATCAGCCTTCTCAAATAGACATTCTACTTTAGGACAAATATGTATGAACTTAAAAACTGTTTTGCCTTGTATTTTCATAACACTGAACTAAATTAAATCGTGATATTTCTGAAGATCAACCAATACAGAAGGGACATTAGGGTGTTGAATATTTTGCTACCAGGAAAAAAGTAGATATGTTTGACATCACCATTGCTACTGCAATACATGCTTAATAATGAACAATGGCATTGGTCTGGACAAGGTGGTGTCAATATTTACTCCAAACCAATTGTGAGCATGTTCCTTAAGTGCTAATGTGAGTCACTAAAATCAATCCTTCCATGCTAACTGGGTGTTGCTTGTCTGACATTGAAGTTATTCAGGAGAACAAGCTTGGGGTATTCCTGGTGGCAGCTACAAGGTTCTCCTAAAACTCAGATGAGGACACTCCTCCTTCTCGTCATGGCATTGACACAACACGGGAAGCAGCAGTTACTCGTTATAAGGCACTACCCTTGATTGATTAGAGTGTGGTGCCTTGGGTGCAAATGCTGGGAGAGGTTCTTGGATCTCAATGGACAGCTGCCATCCACCTGAAGCTGGGAAGCTCCCAGTCACCGTCAAAAAGGTGTTCTCCTGCCATGGTTTGCATTCCCCATCGAGTGCATGGGGATTAGCTATTATCCAAACTGCAGACTGAAAGCACTGCACCAGGCAAGATAACACAACTAAAGAGACCACCTCTAGAAGTGAGATGTTGGAATGTCCAGAGAATGATAATCTCCAAGACATCAGTGATCTCAGGAAGTCAGCTGTAAGAAATGAGGAGCTCAGTGGACATAGCCACACACCAGGAGACGCACCTGACTGACTCAGGTACACTAAGGGAGAATGCCTACACCATTTTCTGGCAAGGGAAGTGTCCTGACAAGCCCAAAGAGCATGGAGTAAGCTTTGCAGTGAGGAACACATTGTTGAAGATGGTGAAACCAGGATCTGAGTGACTTCTTACTCTTCACCCCAACACGACTGAAGATCCAGTTACTCTTGTCAGTGTGTACACTCCCTCACTGTGCTCCACGTATGATGGTACTGTTTTTCTAAATAGTGGTGGTGTATGCTTGCTGAAAGGAACCCAGTAGTCCAAGGTAAAGCCGTCCTCCAAAGTTAACAATTCAAAGAACAAATTACTTTCAAAATCAACATATTTAAAGATAAAAGTTTAAAGATTAGCTTGATTTGTCACATGCACCTTGAAGCATTGAGTGAAATCATTGGTTTGAGTCTAAGCTGTGTTGGGGGCAGCCCGCAAGTGCCACCACACGTCTGGAGCCAATATAACATGCCCACAACAAGGCCCTGTGAAAGGATCACCTCTTTAGATCCTACTCTGCTAATTTTTTTTTCCATGAATAAAGTCAAGAAGCTAAACTCTTAAGTGGGAGCAAAGCTTTGTTTCGGGATTAGATTCTTCACGGAGGAATCTTCACATATGAGAATGTTTCTGATGTGCATAAAACCCAGCTCAAATCCAGCCGGTCAGAATACTCAATCATAAGTGAAAAGTGTCTACAATAGTCCTATCAAGTGGCATTTATATATTGATGGTCTGCATCCAGTCAGATGTGTTCAATTGCAGCAGCTTCTCTGCAGCACCTTCCAATGAAAGGTGTATTGTCTCTTTAAATTTTATTATTATGATTGCAATACTCTACTACACATTAAGAACTTAAAGTACTGCAGATCTATCCCTTCAGTGAGTTGCTGTTTGGTGGAGAGACTGAAGGAGATAGACTTGGTGCGGATCGTGCTGCTGCCTGTGTCAGAGAGGTGCTACAGGAGTTAGTAACAAAGGCAGTCTGCAGTCTAACAGGAGTCAGTACACAAAGACTGTGTGCAGTCTAACAGGAGTTGGTGCACAAAGGCAGTATGCAGTCTAACAGGAGTCAGAACACAAAGACTTTGAGTCTAACAGGAGTTGGTAACGAAGACAATATGCAGTCTAACAGGAGTCAGTAACAAAGGCAGTCTGCAGCCTAACAGGAGTCAGTAACAGTGACAGTGTGCGGTCTAACAGGAGTTAGTGAACAAGGGCAGTGTGCAGTCTAACAGGAGTCAGTATACGAAGATAGTCTGCAGTCTAACAGGAGTTGGTGCACAAAGGCAGTCTGCAGTCTAACAGGAGTCAGAACACAAAGACAATGTGCAGCCTAACAGGAGTCAGTAACGAAGGGAGCGTGCAGTCTGACAGGAGTCAGGGAACGACGACAGTGTGCAGTCTAACAGAAGACAGTACACGAAGACAATATGCAGTCTAACAGGAGTCAGTAATGAAGGCAGTGTGCAGTCTAACAGGAGTTAGTAACAGTGACAGTGTGTGGTCTAACAGGAGTCAGGGAACGACGACAGTCTGCAGTCTAACAGGAATTGGTGCACAAAGACAGTCTGCAGTCTAACAGGAGTTGGTGCACAAAGGCAGTGTGAGTCTAACAGGAGTCAGGGCACAAAGACAGTGTGCAGTCTAACAGGATTTGGTAACGAAGATAGTGTGCAGTCTAACAGGTGTTGGTGCACGAAGACAGTGTGCATTCTAACAGGAGTCAGGACACAAAGACAATGTGCGTTCTAACAGGAGTCAGTGCACGAAGATAGTGTGCAGTCTAACAGGAGTTGTTGCACAAAGACAGTGTGCAGTCTAACAGGAGTCAGTAACAGTGACAGTGTGCAGTCTAACAGGAGTCAGTATACGAAGATAGTCTGAAGTCTAACAGGAGTCAGCACACGTAGACATTGTGTAGTCTAACAGGAGTTGATAACGAAGACAGTGTGCAGTCTAATAGGAGGCAGCACAGGAAGACAGTGTGCAGTCTGATCATTTTTCTTGTGATCAGAATATCCTGTTAGACTTTGTTCATGTGGAATGCTGCAAGTCTGATTGACCTATTTATGGGCTGGTGGCAAGAGTGGACGGCAGGAGAGCTGCATGGTTGTAGCAAAGAATAGGCCTCAAGCCACGGTGTTGCCTGTTTACAGCTGCCCAGGAGAGAGGGTGTAAGTGCTCCACCGGGGACACCGTGGGCCATATCCAGGCTGGAGTTGTTGCTATTCCCAGTGTTAGCTCAGCAAAAGACAAGCCATATTGTGTTCATTTGCAGACTGGTGCAACATTCATGGATTCAGGGTCTTGGACTATTTTTTTGTGTAACTGTATGTTATCCGTGGTTCTTTTCTTAGGTGTGCTTTATCAGCCTTGTGCTGTGTGTGACTATTGATACTGTGTTTGCAAGCTCAGCCCAGAGTAATACCGTTTCATTTCGCTGTATTTATTGGTATTCAACTATGGGTGAATGACGATTAATCTTGAAATTGAACTTGTTTACAATTTGAGATTACACAGCAAGGAGCATAAATCATCTGGAAATCAAATGAGAGCGCTCCACTTATTGGAGTCATATCTCCTCTAAGGAAGACGCTTGTGGTTGTTGGGGTAGGGGGAGTGTTAATCCAGGGCATCACCGTAGGAATGGCTTAGAATCGTGTTGTAAATCTAACCATCATAAGATCAGGTGTGGAGGATATCCTCTGATGCTTCAACAATGTTTAATTCCATTCAAAATTCCCCATAAAATAAAGATGTTTCTGCTGCCACACAGCAAAACCTGGATGACAACCAGGCTTCGTTGAATAGGTGGCAAATATAACTCATGCAAGCAAAAGAGAATTTAACTAGCTCCTGCTGATACTCAATACATTACATCACTGAATTCTCCCACTCTCAACACCCAGTGGTTGGATGTTTAAATAGACCAGCTACATAAATGTTTGCAAGAACAAGTCAGAGGCTAGGAGACTTAGTTGCTGTGTGTATTATTACACTGAAATTAACACCAAAGTTATTCTGATAGAAATCAAATATTAATAACACCACCTGGAGGTTTATCTCTAAGTTATACACTGTACTGACTTAGAAATAAATCTCTATTCCTTCATAATCACTGGGTCTTGACTGCGGAATTCAATATTCATCTGTGTCATGAAGGACTTCAGATATTCACCAGCAGGTTTTTTGAGACAAGTATGAATGGACAACAAATGCTAACCATGTCACAGATGCCCAGTGAACATGAGGGCTTTCCAGGTCGGATTACCATTTTCCTAAATGTTCGTGGTGTAGGCTTATTGAAAGGACCCCTATAATCCAAGGTCGTGGCGTGCTCTTGAGGTACAGTTCGATTTGCTTCTTCAATGGTAACGACAGTCTTAGAGACTGTAAGTTGGCAACTGAACACAGAATCAAAAGCTGGTTTTATTTATTCTGAAATACTTATAAAGCCAAATAATCTAGCTGCATGAAACACCCATGGGTCTTTTGCAGCAAGTGTAAATTCATTTTTGTTTAAGTGGAGCTTTGTGAATGTTGTTCTTTCAGGAGTTTATGACATGTTCCGACTTTGGCCTGTTCATTCTGTATCAGTTTGGCTTACGTCTTGAACTTGATCATTGTACTTTTTTATTTTTTCCCAGGTTTTACTGTAAGTTCTGTATGAGAGCTGGAAGGCAAATTTAAATAAATTAGTGCTGGTTGATCACAACTCCGTTTTCAACGCTTTGTAAATATCTGTCTCTCCTTCTGAAACAGCTTTTTTTTTGACAACCTCTTAAATCTCTCATTTTATTATCGTGAAGTTGATCTATTTAGGATGATCTTTCACTTTTACCACTAGGTTTCTGGACTTGATCTTTCCACCCTGTCTAATTTATTACAGTGACATCAGTATGGCAGATAGTAAATGCATTGTAAATCATTTCTGTCTGGCAGTAGATGTGAAAGTTAAAGCATTTCTTCCTGCCCCAAAGGAGTTCTCCTCCTTTCCTTCCTCTTCTGTGAGCAACTCGTGTCTCCCTGCTAATCCAAGTTTATCATTTTTCACAAGTCACAACCCCACAAACGTCAAAGGGATATTTGTACAGACACATTTCAAAGCAACTCTAATACTTTGAAGTAGGTTGGCTTCTTATACTGGCACATGCAGCAGCAATTGTATACCTAGGATAATTCATAAAGCTGCTATGACCCTAATCATACCCCACTTGCTTTCTTTATGTCTTTGCAGCCTCTTTCTGGATGTTACACCATTAACTTTACTGATCTCACCTATCATTAACTGTGAAAACATTCATTTCATACTTATTGGCCCTTTTGTGTTTCCTACAGCACAATCAATCATCTGGATGACACAGAAAACAAACTAGACTAGAGGGCATGATTACATATTCTTTTAAGGTTCTTATTCACATGTGTAGCTGCCATATAAATGCAAGCTTTTATTTAATTTCAAAGATACTTTGACATTGTTCTCATTATTCCATGATAAGATATACAAAGGGACTCATAAACCATTATACCATGTGTTTAAATGGGATTGTTCATTTGCAAGAAAGATAGGCTCACATTTTTCAGCAGATGTCAGTTCACTCTTGCAAACACTGACAGAGATCAGCTACTCTCATGGAGTTGTGCAAAATGTAACAGATTCCATCAAATATCCATTTATACCAATCCTACACTCTCAATATTTTATTCATCCCACATTCCCATCAATTATCCTGCCCCAAATTTTGACATTCACCTGCACACTAGAGCAATTTACGGTAGCTTTATTAACCTACCAACCCATATATTTTTGGGATGTGATAGGAAACCAGAGCAATTTGAAATCCACACAGTCACAAAGTTTATGAAAACTTCACAAGGTAAGAATGCCCCCCCACAGATCACTGGAGTGGCAACACAGCAGCACCACTGGCTGTCCCTCTACGTCACATACGTTCTGCTATTTAAGAGACAATTCTACGCTGGTTATATATTTATGTCTAGGCATTATAGTTGCAATTACGTGCAGTTAGAATTGGAAGCACGTAATTGCTAAATGCAGTCCCCTTTCCCATCACTTCCCAAACCCACACAGAGTGCCACTCACCTCTGCGACATCCACTTTGCGTTCCCAGGTTTTCATTTTTTTGTCTAGGTCAAAGTGATTCCAGGTCTCCTGTACATATTCAAGAATGTCTGGCACTTTGTAATTGGAAATGTCATTTCGAAACTTCCTGTTTAGCCTCTCTGCTTTGGCTTTGTCCTGTGTAAAAAAAAGACAAATAAATTGCTTCAGAAACACTCAATCAAATTTCAGCTTTTACAGACATTTTACTCTATTAAGAATGCTGCTTTTTGACATTCATATTTTGCTAGTGGAGTGAAACCCAAAGAAAACATGTGCTTCTGACATGAGTGAGAAAACAATCTTTTTTACCTTATGGTTAAGCAAGACCAGGCTTGTGGTCAGTGTCCTGAGTTTGAAAAATACATAATCACTGGCCCTTTCTGATTCAAGACAACTGCAACAGCTCCCAGACCTGTACCGTGTAGAATTGCAACACCCAAATCTGACATCTCCAGTAACAGGAACATTTCTAGAGAGGGTAGGGGAGGCTGGGATGGTTTCAAATGTTTTGAAGCCTAATGCAAGAATTCAAAGCACCAATGAATGTAAAAACAGACAGTTACCCAAGATCTTCCTCCAATGTGGAGTTAGCAAGTTAGAGAGAAGTTTGTTAGGGGATGGGTTAGGGAAAATGGGATTTGCAAAGCTGGATGGGGGGGCAGAGGAGTAAGAGGCTTGGATGCACACGTGGTTAGGGTTTATCAAAAGTAATGTGGTATTGAACTGTAACGATGAGTTGAAGATGGCTCCTAACTGGGGAAAATAGTTGCCTTGGACTCTCAACTCATGAAGAGTGGTGACTATCCCGTTGTCATTTTTCAGTAAAAGCAAAATTACAAGTTCCTATTAAACACCATGTATCACCTACTTCTTCAACCTCCGTAGTCTCAAGTTCAATCTTCTGAAGCAGTTCATGTCTCGATTTAATCTCACTGATAAGTTGTTTTGTCTCTGCCAGCATTTTCTGCAGTTTCCTCTGGGGGATCAGTGGTGGAGAGTAATCACAGATTAGAAAGTATAACAGATATTTTAACAATACTAAAATTGGAAACACCTCAGATTTTATCACTGCACTCATTTATAGTCATAGTCATAATCATAGTCATACTTTATTGATCCCGGGGGAAATTGATTTTCGTTACAGTTGCACCATAAATAATAAATAGTAATAGAACCATAAATAGTTAAATAGTAATATGTAAATTATGCCAGTAAATTATGAAATAAGTCCAGGACCAGCCTATCGGCTCAGGGTGTCTGACGCTCCAAGGGAGGAGTTGTAAAGTTTGATGGCCACAGGCAGGAATGACTTCCTATGACGCTCTGTGCTGCATCTCGGAGGAATGAGTCTCTGGCTGAATGTACTCCTGTGCCCACCCAGTACATTATGTAGCGGATGGAAGACATTGACCAAGATGGCATGCAACCTAGACAGCATCCTCTTTTCAGACACCACCATCAGAGAGTCCAGTTCCATCCCTACAACATCACTGGCCTTACAAATGAGTTTGTTGATTCTGTTAATCCTATACAAATAATCCTATACAAATCTGTAATTTAGGCATTATGTCTCTGAATGAATGAATCTCGCAGCCTCGTCACCCTTTCCCTTCTTTAAATCTCCTTCCCCTCCTGCAAAATGTTTAAAATCTAAGCTAGTATTTCAAAACATTTACCTCCCTTATTCATCTACTCCCATCTTGACCGTAAATATCTTTCAAAATTGAATCAGTGACAGGAATAAACTGACAAAAATCAAGTGACATGCGTACTCGTGCATATATACATAAACACACACACACACACACACACACACCTTTATTTTGCAAGCTGGATTTGTAAAATCAAAGATCCAAACTCGCTAAAGGTTATTCCATTCATAACATTACTGCAGCCCACGAGGGAAACTGCCATTTTTCTATCAGTTGCAGGTGAGTTCAGAGTGTGGGCCTATCCTATAAGGAATTAAGCCTAGTACTTTGTTTTCTTATTGATTCAGAATTCAATATTGTTTAATGTGATTTCCAGTACTCTAGTAAAGGAAAACAAAATAATTGTTACTCTGGATCAGATGCAGCACAAAAAAACACAATAAGATAAAGAATACAATAATTAAAAAAACAATAAATATAAATACATAAGATAGCTTATGTTCATAGATTGATTATATGTCCATAAGATGACTCTAAGTGGAGGAATGTCTATAAATAAGGTGACTCTGAAAGGAAGTGGTAAAGTAGTGGTGATTGCAGATGTGGTAGAGGTGTTGATCAGCCTTACTACTTGGAGAAAGTAACTGTTTTTTTGAGTCTCATGGTCCTGGCGTGGATGCTACATAGCCTCCTCCCTGATGCAAGTGGGACAAAAAGTCCATGAGCAGAGTGGGTGGGATCCTTCATGATGTTACTGGTCCTTGTCCAGCACCTTTCTGTATAATGTCATCGATGGCAGGTAGGCTGATGCCAGTGCTGTGTAGGAGTCAGAGTAAAGAGGTTTTTACCACCAGTTTCAAACTTGAAAGATGAAGGGAAACTCTTTTGCATTACCTGATCCTCCTTGCCCAGCTCATACCAGTAAAATGATATGAATCAATATGAGCAAAACAGATCTTATATTTCTGTTTATGAGCATCATTACTTTAAACTGTATGTGAATAAGAAACAAAGAAGGGGATGCCTCCAGTAACAGCACGGGTATGTCTGGAAGTTATTTCCCTGCTTAACAAAGTTACAGCAAAGGGCTACTTGCATGAAGAGTATTGAAAGCATCATGCAACAAAACACTGGTCTCACAACCATTCTGCAGATCGAAATTTGTAGCCATAGCTTACCAATTTGTAAATGGTTATGGACATTTAATCAACTAATGAAAGAAGATGAAGAGATGAAAATGCTCATTCTTTCTCATTGAGCTCTTGGCTTGCCTGCAACCAAAAATTAACCTGCATCATTTCTACCCGCCTTGAATCACAAATTGACAAGATTTTGGCAGCATCAAATTCAGGCTTCACTCAAATTGCTTCACACCAATTGACAGGAAGAAATGGCTGAAGGCATTGGATACAGGATAGAGAATGGGACTATACTCAGCTGTTACACTGGCATACACTGTGTGGAAAACTACCAAAGCAGAGCATGTCGACAAAAGACAAGACTAATCAAATCCAGCTAATGACTTAGCTGATTAGTCTACTTAAAATCATCGGCGAAGCGATAGAACCTCTCAGCAATAGTGTTGCAAATGGCACTTGTACCTGCAAATTGTTTACTAAATGTTGTTTTGTTTTTTTTTCAGGCCAATTAGATCAAGATCTCATTGCAACCATGGTTCATACATAGAAAAAATGAGGTGTAAGCAATTGCTCTTTTTCAGCCCTATACTATAGAAAGTGATTGTGATAGGTTATTGAGGTCAATCATCTCTGTCCAGAATATTCCTACAGAAGTTCTTTTAGAAAGTGTCCTGAGGTCAGTCATCTTCATTGACCATCTGTCATAGGATGCACGATGATGTAGTGTTAGCACAACACTCTACAGTACAGGCGACCCGGGTTCAATTCCTGCGCTGCCTGTAAGGAGTTGGTAAGTTCTCCCTGTGACCGTGTGGATTTCTTCCGCGTGCTCCGGTTTCCTCCCAAAGTCCAAAGATGTACCAGTTGGTAGGTTGTTTGCTGATTGTAACTTGTCCTGTGATTAGGTTAGCATTAAATTGGGGGATTTGCTGGAATTGTGGCATGGCTCAAACGATCTGAAGGGCCTACTCCACACTACATCTCTATAATAATAAGGTCAGGAATAGGAATGATTGCACAACATTCAATAGGCTTTTCAGGAAATAAAGCTGCCCATGCCTGTAGGCAGCCAGATCTGGACAACAGTCAGGTTTGCACTGATAAGTGGCAAGTAAAATTCACACTGTAAAAGTGATAGGCAATTGTCATCTGTAACAAGGGTGTCTAACTACCTACCTGACATTCAAAGGCATTACTGTTTTCAAGTCCCTTACCCTCACCATCCTGAGGATCACAATTGATCAGAAATCTAAATAAAGTTGACATATAAATATTGTGACTTCAATAAGCAGAACGAAAGCTGGATAGCCAGCTACTGACTCCAAAAATCCTTTCTGCCATCCACACTGTACAAATTAGGAGGTTGATACAATGGTCTCCACTTGACTGGATGAGTACAGCAACAACATCTCTTAAAAGATCAGCAACATCAGTACAGGTGTCCCCCACTTTTCGAACGTTCGCTTTATGAAACCTGACTGTTACGAAAGACCTACATTAGTACCCTGTTTTCGCTTTCAGAAGGCGTTTTCACTGTTACGAAAAAAATTCAGTGTGCGATAAAAAAATTCAGCACACGAAAAACATCAGCGGGCGATAAAAAGCAGTGCACGCCCCGAGCAGCCGTTCTCCCCGGATTCGGAACGGCATTGCTTTAACACAAGCCTGTGAGCAGTCGTTTGCAAGATAAGCTCTATGGTGTCAGAAAAGCCTGAAAGAGCTCGTAAGGGTGTTACACTTAGCGTAAAACTAGATATAATTAAGCGTTTTGATCATGGTGAACAAAGCAAGGACAAAATGAGTTTGGCTTGTGGAAGCTGACGAAGATGATGTTGAAGAGGTTTTGGCATCTCATGACCAAGAACTGATAGATGAAGAGCTGATGCAATTGGAAGAGGAAAGCATAACAATCGAACCGAATGAGTAATGATAAAGAAGGGTCTCGGCCTGAAATGTCGACTGTACCGCTTCCTAGAGATGCTGCCTGGCCTGCTGCATTCGCCAGCAACTTTGATATGTGTTGGTTGAGTAATGATAAAGTACGACTTTAATTTTGAAAGGGTACGTAGGATTAGGGGATATTTGCAAGATTCTTTGAGTCCTTACAAAGAACTGTGTGATAGAAAAATGCGCGAGGCTCAGCAGTCAAGCAAGCCTTCCACATCAGCCACAGCAGACGACAAACCTCGACCTTCGACATTGAGGCGGGCAGTCATAGAAGAAGATGAGCTGCCTGCTCTAATGGAAACAGACGACGATATGACACCCCAGTGACCCACCACCCCAACACCCAGGCCGCGGACAGATACTGTACCGATTCACGAAGAATGCAGCAGTAGCCGGGAGGCACACATCACATCTTTAAGAAAAAAGCTGAAATAAACATGCTAATTAATTAGGTGCCACCCCACACATAATTGTCAGCCCACTACGCACACTGTATATCACCCTCAAAGCATACACCAATTATTCACCAAAGCTACTTTGCTGACTTCTTTCAAAACCATAATCTAAGAAGAACAAGGACAGTGGGGAATTGGACTCCATCTGCAGGTTCCTCTCTAAGTCACAAACTATTCTGACTTGGGAATATAACTCTGTTCCTTCAGTGTTTTTGATGTAAATTGTGGAGTTCTCCTGTCAGTAGCAATGGATGTGTCTGTAACAGAAGGATTTTATGATTTAAGGCAGTTCACATCACATTCTCAAAGACAAACATGGATAGAATAATAAGTACCATCAGCAATAATCAAATTCTCACAATCAATAAGAAAAATTGGAACTTACTTTATAGGAGTTCAGAACAATTTGTGTTTTCCCTGTTGTTACTTTGAGCTGGAGGAGGTCCTGATTATACTGCTCAATTTGCCTTAAAAACTGTGTGTTTTCAATCTTCAGCTGATGGAAGTCAACCTCACGCAGCATCTCTCCTGCCTCTTCTTTCTATAAATAGAGACAAATACAAGAAAAGTATCCTTTATTTCCTGATTAGTATTCATACTTTCTACCTTCTTCCCACAAACACCATCCCACAGCTGACCAAAGAGATGTGCAATCTTTAATTGATTCTACTCTGAGACTCGGTTGTAAAAGATAAACCAGAGCTTATGGGGAAAAAAAGGATGTTAAGTTTGTGTTGCTGCTTTGGGCCGGATCTTTCCATGAATACAGTAATGAGGCTAAAAGAATTCACCATGATTTACGTGCAAATCAAGACGTTAGTTGTAAAAATCAGAAGTTGCTGTCTGAGATACGTGAATGTTCCAAAGCAATGGAAAAAGGCATTAACAAATATATTGATCAGCAACAAAGTGAACTTGTTATTTAGTTACTAAATGGGACAATGTTCCTTAGATTCAGCTACCAATTTAAATTTTAAATTTACTCTGTAGCTGAAACAATCTGAGATTACTGGATTCAGAAAACAAACACTTTTATTTTACCTATTAAATACAATTTATTTGCTTCCTCCACCCCCAATTTTGGACAACTCACCTATCATTAACCTCTCCTCCAACGATATTGCTCTCACCCATTGACTCAAAACTTAACCAGCTTGAGACTTCTGCTGTTGCTCTACTCTAGAACCTGATCTTCAAATTCAGGGTTACAAATTCCAGTTCTGCCATTTCCAACCTGTCTGACATCACTCCCAAGAAGTATTGTAGTGTTGAAGGCTCACCCGCCCACCAGGCAATCAGTCTTTCTTTCAGGCTCACTGCACCAGAGAAACTTAAGTAAATTATGATATATTGGAAGGAAATCCGATCTCTTTGGCTACCCAATCACAAAAATGCTCCTCAGTAACTTTACGATTGGTCTCTGTATCATTCAGTTTCTCTTCATCTAATCATTTCCTTCTCCATTGTTCTCCTGCTCCCGATATTTTCCTCTTTCCCCCCAACTGCCTCTTCATGTCCACCAATCTGAATCAAGGATTGTGTGTCCAATGAAAGGACCATTGGGAGCATCCATAAAATATTAGTACATTTTCACTGTCCAATTGACCATAAAATGTATTTTATTCCAGCATCATATCTGTTCCCTTTCAAAAAGCCATCTACACTTAATCTCACCTCAGCCTTCACACCAATTTTAAAATCTGAAGTCTGTCTCAATGTTCTTTTTTCATTTATAAACAATAATACTTCAGTACTTGCTGATAATTTCTCCTAACCTGGTCCAGCAATGCAAAACATTTAAAATGTTCATTTCAGTGTTCAGATTTCTTTTTAGCCTCACCCCACCCATCCCCTGTAATCTCCTTCAGCCTCACCGCTCTTTGGATCTCTCCAGTTCACATCTTATTTCTGCTGTATATTCTGAGATGTTGTACCTTTGATAATCTACCCCTCTCCCTCAAACCACTCTGTTTCCTCCTTTAAGATGCCCTTCCTCTTTAACTAATCTGTTAGACACCCTACTTGGTCATATTTTGTGGAAAGCTGCAGTATCAGAGGTGACATTGTTTTTGAGGAAATGTCAAATCAAGGCCTTGTCACCTCTCACAAGGCTCTTGTGGTATTAAT
The DNA here is from genome assembly GCF_030028105.1 of Mobula birostris. Classification (NCBI taxonomy): domain Eukaryota; kingdom Metazoa; phylum Chordata; class Chondrichthyes; order Myliobatiformes; family Myliobatidae; genus Mobula; species Mobula birostris. The sequence goes on from NC_092384.1 coordinate 15,777,890, forward strand.
CTTTAAATAAAAAAGCAGGAAAGAGTTTTCAGCAAATACCTTGGCCAATATTTTTCCCAAACTAATATCTTTAAAATTAGCTCATCTTCTCTTTATCACATTGTTGCTGGCACATGTGCAGATCGGCCTCCAATACAGCATTGACTACACTTTAGAAAGTTGCTCATTGTCTACAAAACAACACGAGATACCCCCATATCCTGAAAAACTCTTATGTATATATAAGCTTGTTTTCTTTTGCCTGGTAACGTTCTACAACATGTATAATGATGTTTTACTATGTTAAAAGTGGTATATAAAATTATTATTATGCTGCATGCGATACTTAATTACAAATGTCTATATCCGGGTTGCTGCTGTTGCAGAATAATGCTCTACACAACATGCATGACTCAATTCTTTGCACAACAAGGGTCACTGCACATTGGGGTTACCCACTGCTTTGTAACTTTTTCCTTGCATCACTTCACCCTTTCCAATGCAGCAATTCAATAAATATCATACATTGAAAATGTGATAACAGCACGAACTTTGGGATTCAAAGGACCTGCAACAAAATTGACACAGCTTAGCATTTCAGAGATGATGGACTGTTGACCGTGCTTCAGTCTGTCCCTTCTCCCACCCCTTTACAAACCAGCCGGAGCTGTTGGTGCATTTTCGCCTTCAGCATCTTCCATGCATGATTCTTCAGCTGCAGTTTATCGATCAGCATTTCCTGACAGAGGGAAAACAATTAGTCAAGATACTGTGTAGATTAACGTACAACATATCTCACAGTTAACACTGGTCACTATTCAGAGCATGCAAAATGCTTACTGAAAATATTAAATACTCGGTGATTTGTGAAGATGTGGCCTGAGCTGAAAAAAGAAGCCCAACCCAAGGCACAAGGAACAAGGAATTATGAAGTCTGAAGCTTCACACTATTATGCATTTAATATTTCAGTAATCTTGTATAAGCATTCTTGTTCATTTAGATAATTCATTATGAGTTACTCATTAATTCATTTCATAGCGTTGGTGTCGAGGTATTTTTAAAGTGAACTCGAGATGGCTACCGACCTGTTGAAGCACAGCTGGGTGTTCTAGTTAGAAGAAAAGTACAGTGAGGAACAGTAAAGTTTAAAAAAAAGCAGCGTAGCACATATTCTTTGGAAGGGAAGGCATGATCGAGTTTAACAAAAAATGTAGAAAACGGAGGAATTCACTGGTTCATTAAGAGTGAGGGCCAGGTGATAATACTCATAAAAAGAAGAGTTAGCTATATTCAAAAGATAAACATATTTGATTGCTCAATAGGTAACTGGCTCGAATTGAACAGTATTTTGAAGCAAATGAAATCACCAAAGAGAAACTAGTACCAATTTTTCTGAGTGCACTGGGTTTAAAGGAATACAGTATGCTTTGAAGTTTAACTGCTCCAACCAAACCAGCAGAAATGAGCTTCACTGATATTGTGAAAGTAATGCAGGAACATTTAGAACTAAACCCATTGTTGATTGCAGAACACTTTAGGTTTCATAAGTGGAATCAAAAGGAATGGGAGTCCATTTCAGTGCACGTGGCTGAATTACTGTGTTAAAATAAAATGATTATCATCTCTCACGAATCTTCAAAGCAGAATTAATATCAACAACCTGAAACTCAAAATCAGAATTGGCAACAACACCACATACAATACTGATGGTCCACATGATTACTATAAACAACAGTAAACAGACTTCTGACGTGGACAGTTCATTTTCTGCAGTCAACACCACTCAGTGGAGGAATAACCACAGAGATTTCTACTTGTCCCCTTTTCAATGCTAACTCTCTCTTTCTTTATGTAAATCTGCGCATGGCACCGCAATTAAAATGTGTACCCAGAAACAAGAATGCTAGAAAACAGAGTTGATAGGCTCTCTCTAGAAAACAAAATCTGTAAGCAAGGAATGGAAAATAATAGTTCCTTTTACTAAAGATCTAATTAATCCATTTACAATTAGAGTCAGCCCTGTTATTCTTGAATTGAAATGCAACTATATTCCTACTGTAATCTCCACACTAAAGTTCATCTGCTATATGTTATCCGATTTCACTGATCTGTCTACGTGATGAAGCCTGCTACTGCCACCTGACTATTAACATATCAAAAAAGAAGGCTGTTCTCCAGTGTATTGAGAATATCATGTTCAGTTGATCCACAACTTCATGACGCTGAACAGTGGAGAGTCACCACAGTCATACCACATATTCAGTAAACTAGCCCACTGTTTCAGTTGATGAGCTCTTGCAATTTTTGGCCTACTGTACACCAAGTTCGACCTCTAATTGTATTGGTCAATTTTGCTTTCCATTAGAGAAAGTTAACTTGAATTATCACTCACTTTCGCATGGATCTTGTCCTCAAAGTACTTAAAGAGTGTTTCTGTTATAATTGTGCTCTCCTTCTTGTCTTGTGAGAAAGTTGCAATATCGTGTTCAAATTCATAGACTACTTTCTTTATTTCAGTTAATGCACATTCAGCTTCTTCAAGGGTAGCCTAAAGGAAAACAAAAATACAGAGAGTTTTCTAGTTTATGAGAGGTCACAATGATATTAACTGGAAATTTGGTGCAAGTATTTCTTCCGTGCTGCTCTACTGCAACATGGAAGGTGGCCTGGAAGTTTGACTGTGGAGGAATGCAGCCAGTTCAAAGGATGTTTCTTTTATTATCTTTGAGATGAAGGTATCATTGGCAAGGTTAGCATTAATTACTGGTCCTTAATGGCCTCACAACTCATGTTAAAATGTTGCAATCCTTCTGGCCAAAAGGCTACTACAATACAGTAGGTCTTATTGGACGTGTAGTGCTGGGTTACGTAGTGTATTTTCTCGATGGTATTCAATGGCTGCTGACAGGGAGGTAGTGAATGCTTAAGATGGTGGCTGTGGTGCTTACCAAGAGATGGAAATGACCATATCATGACCATGACAAACAAGAGAAAATCTGCAGATGCTGGAAATCCGAGCAACACACACAAAATGTTAGAGGAACTCAGCAGGCCAGACACCATCTATGGAAAAAAGTACAGTCGAAGTTTCAGTCAGTTTCGGCCCAAAACGTCAACTGCACTTTTTTCCATAGATGCTGCCTGCCCCTCTGAGTTCCTTCAGCATTTTACATTATGTATTTATAGTAGAATGAGTGAGACTTGGGATAGGATTTTTGTACATGGTTCTCACCCACACTCGTATTTACCTAGCCTGGGTACTGAGACACTACCTTGCTGGTTTTGAAGCGTCTCAGAGTCTAGTGGCTTGGTCTGGGTGGCAGCAGAATGTCTGACCTTGTGAGGAGGCCTGATCATAAAACTGTCCTGAAAACTGGCTAAGTAACTCCAGTAGATTTGCTGCCTGACACTCAGAGACATTTGAAATATATTAAAATAGATATAAACAATTTTAAAATATATTGAATGTTTAAAAAAGTAATAATTATCTTTAATGTCTGTAGCACCTACTAATAATTGAAATCATTAATTAAAATTGACACTTACATTTGCCTCTAACTTGCAGTCTTTTGCCTCTAACTTGAAATCAGTGGGATCTTGATCCCATATTAGGTCTAAGCTGAGAGAGTGTTAAACTGGGGAATGTCAATATGACTGGTCTCCATTTAGAATCCAGCAGTATGAACCAATCTGTCAGTAAGTCTGACATATCCATTTCTCCACTAGGGGTCTAATATTAACTGTTGTTAAAAAGACTGAATGTCAGCAGTTCCTTTAAGTTACACGAATATTATTTGCATTTCTAGCCCATTATTTTTTGCAAACAATTAGTGGAAACAAAAAGTGAAAATTTTGCGGCCACCCCCTCAACAACAGCTACCATAACTAGAGAGAAGGTTCTTGGGAAACTGAAAGATCTGAAGGTAGTTAAGTCACTGGACCAGTTGGTGCACACCCCAGGGTTCTGAAAGAGGTGGCTGAAGAGATTGTGGCGGCATCTCTAATGATCTTTCAAGAATCACTAGATTCTGCAATGGTTCCAGGAGACTGGAAAATTGCAAATGTTCTTCCACTCTTCAAGAAGGGAGAGAGGCAGAAGAAAGGAAACCATATGCCAGTTAGTTTGACCTCAGTAGTTGGGAGGAATTTGGAGTTGATTGGAGTTAGAGTAAGGATGAGGCTTCAGGGTACTTGGAGGCACATGATAAAATAGGCCATAGTCAGCATGGTTTCCTCAAGGGAAAATCTTGCCTGACAAATCTGTTGGAATTCTTTGAAGAAATAAGAAGCAGGATAGACAAAGGATTATGTACTTGGAGTTTCAGAAGGCCTTTGATAAGGCTGCTTATCAAGCTACAAGCCCATGGTATTACAGAAAAGAGAAAGCAGTGGCTAATTAGCAGGAGGCAAAGTGGGAATAAATGTAGCCTTTTCTGGTTGACTGCAGTGCTACAGGGATCTGTGTTGGGACTGATTGTTTTTACATTATATGTCAATGGTTTGGATGGTGGCTTTGTTTCAAAGTTTGCAGACAATATGAAGATAGTTGGACAGGCAGGTAGTTTTGAGGAAGAAGAGAGGCTACAGAAGGACTTAAGACAGATTAGAATGGGCAAAGAAACCTTCCAACACCCAGGCGGTTCTTCTTTCTTCTTTTTTTTTCTTCTTCTTTTTTAGGTAGGACTATATATGGGGGGGGAGGGTTATGGGGGGGGAGAGTTAAGGGGAGGGGGAGGGTAGACGCTATCTTTTCATGTATTCATTTTGAAAATTCAATAGAAATTATATTAAAAAAAAAGAATGGGCAAAGAAATGGCAGTGTCAGGAAGTATATGGTCGTGTACTTCGGTAGAACAAATAAAAGAGTTGGTTATTTTCTAAATGGAGGAAAAACACAAAAAACTAAGGCACAAAGGGACTTGAGAGGCCTTGTGCATGATTCCCAAAAGGTTAATTTTCAGGTTGAGTCTGTGGTGAGGAAGGCAAATACAATGTTAGCATTATTTTCAAGAGGACTGGAATGTAAAAGCAGGGATGTAACGTTGGGACTTTATAAAGCACTGGTGAGACTCACTTGGAGTACTGTGAACAGTTTTGAGCCCTTTATCGTCGAAAAGATGTGCTGAAATTGGAGAGGGTTCGAAGAAGGTTTATGAAAATGATTTCAAGATTGAATGGCTTGTCACATGAAGAGCGTTTGATGGCTCTGGGCCTGTATTCACTGGAATTCAGAAGAATGAAGGGTGACCTCATTGAAACCTATCAAATGGTGAAAGGCCTTGATAAGAGTGGATGTGGAGAGGATGTTTACTATGGGGAGGACTCAGCCTCAGAATAGAGGGGCATACCTTTAGAGTGGAGATGAGGAGGAATTGCTTTGGTCAGAGAGTGCTGTATCTATGGAATTCTTTGCCACAGGCAGCTGTGGAGGCCAAATCTTTACGTATAGTTAAGGTGGTGGTTGATAGGCAGAGTGTTTAAGACAAAGGATGATAGATCATTGATTGGTCAGGGCATGAAGGGATATGGGGAGAAGGCAGGAGACTGGGGCTGAGAGGAAAACTGGATCAGCCATGATGAAATGGCAGAGCAGACTCGATGGGCCAAATGGCCTAATTCTGCTCCTATATCTTATGGTTTTATGGTCTTATAATTTGATGAAGTTCCAGCTCTTTAATGGGGAGCCATGATGGCCACCTTTTTTAAAGGAGAGATAAAGTATGATAAACATACGTTGGTCAAATTTGCCAAAGAGAAGATTATATTTCTAATGCCTTGGTTAAGATTTCTATGGCTATGCTGTGAGGTATTTTATTTTAGCAGTTTTCTGTAAAAGCAGTATGTCCTGCTGGTAAGAGTGTTTGGGCTTCGGCAAAAGATAAGGAGACATGTTGTCCAACTTATGTTGTGTCAGCCAATTAGGGGTGGGATGGCATGGAACATTCCAGAGAGCTGTACAGGAAGAGTTTTCTGAAGGACAGTAGTCTGGTTTGGGGTCTTTTGATGGGAGGTGCAGAGAGAAGAGCACCAGGTAAATTACCTGGTGGATCCCATCCAAAGGGAAGACCCGATTGCAAAGAGTGTTTCGCAAGGCGGAGGATTCCATAAAGGGAAGTTCTACCAGTGGTTGGTGAGGAGAATTCAGTACTGCGACTAAGGATACTCCCAGCTGCTACAGAAATGAGTTCCAACGTTTATGTGCACATTCAGACTGGTTAAACAGTAATGGTCTCTTTTATCTTTCTCCTTCTTTCTGTGTTAACTATTTGAAAAAAATTCATAAATATACTTTCTTTATAATTTTATTCTGGTGTATGGTCTGTCATTTCTGGGCTACCATTAACTGTGCATGGGCAGTATTTACACAGAATTTGCTCAAATCAAGGTTCCTTCAATCAGAACATCCCAATGTTCCTGTTTTGGTTGAATCCCAAATCATATCAACCCCATAAGTGTATTGCTTATGAAAGGCGGCCTTTTCACTGCTGAGTCACGTGGCTGTCAGCAGAGTCAGCTACTTATCCAAGCTGGTGTATGAGGACTGGTGAGAGGGCTGTATATTACTTACCCCAGAGCCAGAGAGAAGGTCTGATATACCAGGGCAGAGAAAGCAACCTTGTACATCATAAAAAGTTATAAAATGACTTAATTTTGGATGAATCAACGGCCCATTTATTGCTCTAGATTTTTATTTTACTTGAAATATTCTTTCCTAGTGCAGTATGGAGTGGTAATATCAGGAAACATTTCGATAATATTAAGGAAAAGGGAAGAAGAATTTCTGAAATGCTTAATCAGCATGTGTTCAGTCTAAGAACATATTACTGGATCTAATGTTGAGGTGGGTCAAATGGACCAAGCAATTGTGGAAAAACAGCTGGGAAAGAGTAATCTTTATATCAATAAGTTTAAATCAGTAATAAAAGAGTGAAAGGAATAATCTAAAGTACAGCTTCGAAAAGGAAGAGGGAAAACTTAATGGGATGAGAAGGGATCTAGCCAGAGTAAAAGAGAAATAATAGTTGACAGGAAAATTTGTAATGGAACCATGGGAAATCTTTAAGGGAATTTTTTCAGGTGCAGGTGAGGCACAAGAAGGAACCAAAGCCAATTTTCCTTGAATAACAAGATAGTAACACAAAACTAAAAAAAAAGATTGTATATTGCACAGTAACACACACAAAATGCTGGAGGAACTCTACAGGCCAGACAGCATCTATGGAGAGGTATAACAAGTCAACGTTTTGGGTCGAGGCCCTTTATCACGACACTGATGAACATTCTACATTTTTATGAAAATCACAGAGCAGCTGCGGGTTCAACAATATCAGGCTTCCTTTTAAAGAAGTATGAATACTCAAAATCAGTACTAACGGTCTACAGTATCTAGTTAGAGTCATGTTTGCTAATATCTACAGATTAAATGGGTAGATGTTTTCTCCCTTACCCGTAGATTCTGAATTGTACGGTTTGAATCCTGTCTCAGTTTTGCTACCATCTCTTTTGTTTCCTCCAGTTCTCTATGAGCCATGTTGCACTTTTGCTCTGCTGTTAAGTTCAAAAGGCGTTCAATTGTTGCGGTGCGAGATCTGGATCGATGCCTTGAACGGCTCTACAAAATTCACCACATTTTGAGTTCTGACCATTTCAATTCATAATGAAATACATGATAACTTTTTTATAAACCCTTTTATACAATGGCTTCTGCCACATAACTCTAGCTAAAAAGACTGCAAATTAACTTCAATAACCTATAAACTGAAATGCTACATGAAAATGCCTTGATCTCACTCATTCCTTTAAGTTCCCTGCTTCTCATTCGGAAGATTCTGACTTGGTGTTAGTTTATTATTGCCCACAGTGAAGTCATTGTGACTGGAATGGAACTGCAGCAGCAAACCTCTCCACAGATTCACAACTATATTGCAAACGCATCAGAGATGGCTGGCATCGTAAACCTTGATTGACAATTCATTTCCAACCAATGACAGGTACTGATCCGATGCAATAATTTTAAAACTCCATTATTATCAGCTTCACATAGTGGAAAGGAAACCAGGAGGAGGGAAAGAGTGATTTTTCAAATATACGACTATGAAAAAGAGCCAGTTTGTCTGCCAGAACACCACTACTGGGGACAGTAAGTTAGGTTCCTTGCTGTCCTCCTTACATCTATTCTGCCTGACCTTCAAGTATAACTGGTATTTAAACCCTTATCCTTGCTTAATTTTAACTATTAAAAACTGTTTGTTAGGTAGTTATCAATTACAACTGTTCTGAGTGGGCCCCAGTTTCCTCACAGTCCTTAATACCATTTAGTTTTTGGTTTCTGTTGGTCCCATTGTCTGCTTGTCTAATCCAAATTAATCCATTTGGGAAGGAATAACTTTGAAGCCCTCCTAGTGCTAATCTCTTTGCTTCAATCACCATAAAGTATGATTCTTTTAACTAAAGAAAAGCAAAAGCCAAGCAAAACTATGACACAGAGATCCTATACAGAATTTTCAAATCTTTCATTCATGCTCTGAGCATCACAAACTTCCTAGGAAATGTTAATGGTGTGACTTGATTACAACCTGTGCTGCTTGTACTTCAGGAGGCACAATTTGAAATTGTTGTACTTCTTCCTTGGGAACCATCCGTTCATAGTACTTGTCATACATAGCATTCTCTCTCTGCATGGCTGCATTGGAAGCACTGAGTAGAAAGGGGAAAAAATTGTAGCTTCATTATCCGTCATTCAATAATACATGGCTTATTCCAGAAAGTCTAGACCACTCAAGTATATAGAAAAGAAGCACCCACAGTAAATGATCAATAATTTACAGCAATTATAAGTAAATGGAAAGAGTTGACAGGATGTGTACAAAGGTGTAAGATTTTCACCTATTTATTGATAATATTAGACACAAGAGGCTGGAGATGCTGAAATCTGGAACAACAAACAAAATGCTGGAGGAACTCAGCAAGCCAGGCAGCATCTGTTGTAGGAAATGCACAGACATGTTTCAAGTCAAGACCTTTCACCCAGATTCACCCCAAAATGTCAACAATTTCTTTCCTCTCACGGATGCAGTGTGACCCACTGAGTTCTTCCAGCACATTGTTTGTTGCTGAAGAGTCCTGCATTTGCAGATTTTTGTGTCTCAAAACCCACTTGGGAGTTCAATATGCTCGATCATCACTAAGTGCCTAAGTGAGTTGGTAGACAGATACCTCCTTGAGAAAACTGGTAAATTATATTCCAAATGCTATTGACTTTAATCTGGCTCCCTTTATAGATCTTCTGCATCTTTATAGCATATTTTCCCACCAGATATTGTAATATCAGCAAACTAGGATACAATACATATAGCCTTTTTATTAACAGACAGACTCTAAAAAGAAGAGGACCCAGTGAACCCAGTAGTACTTCACTCAGAGAAACATGGCCATCTGAAATACATTTTATTCCTAATCTATGTTTCCTGCTCTTAATTATCTGTCCATACTAGTGAACTGCCTTCATGCACAGCAAGCCTGTTTGCAAGTGACTGATAGTTGTTGGTTGAGCATTGGTTATGATGAGAGAGCAGGGGAGTCTCATAACATCCATACAGCTTCATGACTTTTCCAGTAGTATTTTCCATTTGCTTCCTAGACAGGATTCACTGTATCTGCTTCTTACCTACCGTCTATAGCCATGAGAGAGAGAAGAAAAACATTCTATTTACTGTTAATAAATACAAGTGGCAATTATAATGAAACTCAACTCTGGAAAAAAAATACAATTAAAACAATTTTATTTTGTCTGTTTCTGTTATACCTGAAACCAACTATAATTATGAAATTTTCTGTCATTTTTATAGATGATATAGTGACTCAGTGGAAAGGGGGAAGAGAGGATTGCAGTAGTGATAAAGGATTCCATATTTAGAGGAGCAGACAACAGATTCTGTGGGCGTGAAAGAGACATCTGGATTGTATGCTGTCTCCCAGATGCCAGCGTCAGGAATGTCTCAGATCGGATAGGCTGGTTAGACAGAGGAGGTGGGAGACTCTCGTCAAAAAAGTTAAATCAAATTCTTAGAAAGAGGTAACATAGGATCAGAAGATGAAGAATCCTTGTACGTAGAGTTAAGAAGCTGCAAGGGTAAAAAAAATCTTGATGGGAGTTATATACAGGCCTCTGAACAGTAGCCAGGATGTGGGGTACAAATGACAACAGATATAGAAAAGGCATCTAAGAGCAATGTTGCGATAATCTTGGGGGATTTCAATATGCAAGTTGTTTGGAAAAATCAGGTTGGTGCTGGATCCCAAGAGAGGGAACTTGTAGAATGCCTACAAGATCAGCTTGTGGTTCAGCCCACTAGGAGAACAGCAATTCTGGATTGGGTGTTAAGTAATGACATAGATTTGATTAGGGAGCTTAAGGTATGGGAACCTTTAGGAGACAGTGATCATAATATGATAGAATTTACCCTGCTGTTTGAGAGAGAAGACAAAGTTAGATGTATCAGTATTACAGTAGAGTAAAGGAAATTACAGAGGCTTGAAAGAGGAGCTGGCCAAAGTTGATTGAAAAGGGACACTAGAAGGGATGACGGCAGAACAACAATGGATGGTGTTTCTGGGGAAGTTCAGAAGCTGCAGGAAAGATACATTCAAAAGATGAAGTTGTATTCTAAAGGGAGGATGAGGTAACCATGGCTGACAAGGGAAATCAAAGACAGCATAAAAGCAAAATAAAGGGCATATAATATAGAAAAAAATAGTGGGAAGGTAGAGGATTGGAAAGCTTTTAAAAACCAACATATGGCAACTAAAGAGCCATAAAGAAAGAAAAGATGAAATATGAAAATAAGTTAGCCAATAATATAAAAGAGGATGCAAAAAGATTTTTTTTCTCAGATATACAGCATAAAGAGAAAAAGAGAGAGACAAGAGTGGGTATTTGACTGCTGGAAAATGATGCTGGGGGGTAATAATGGGGGACAAAGAAATGGCAGATAAACTTAATAAGTATTTTGTGTCAGTCTTCACTGTGGAAGACACTAACAGAATGCCAGAAATGCAAGAGTGTCATTGTTATTACTAAGGAGAAGGTGCTTGGGAATCTGAAAAGTCTTAAGGTAGAGAAGTCACCTGGACCAGATGACCTAGGGGTAAGAGGTAGCTGAAGAGATTATGGAGGCATTAGTAATGATCTCTCAAGGATCAAGGGATTTGGGAATGGTTCCTGAGGACTGGAAAATTGCAAATGTCATTCCACTCTTAAGAAGGGAGAGAGGCAGAAGAAAAGGAAATTATAGGGCAGTTAGCCTGACTTTAGTGGTTGGAAAGATACGAGAGTTTATTCTAAAGGATAAAGTTTCAAGATACTTGGAGGCACATGATAAAATAGGCCAAAGCCAGTATAGTTTTCTAAAGGGGAAATCTTGCCTGACAAATCTGTTGGAATTCTTTGAGGAAATAGCAGGCAGGATAGACAAAGGAGAGTCGGCAAATGTTGCTTATTTGGATTTACAGAAAACCTTTGAGAAGGTGCCTTATATGCGGTTCTTAACAAGATAAGAGCCCATGGTACTACAGGAAAGATACTAGCATGAATAAAAGATTGGCTGTCTAGCAGAAGGCAAAAAGTGGGAATAAAGGGGCCTTTTATGGTTGGCTGTCAGTGATGTGCCATAGGGGTCATGTTGGGACCACTTCTTTTCACGTTATATGCCAGTGACTTGGATAAAGGAATTGATGGCTTTGTGGCCAGACTTGCAGCCAATACAAAGATAGGTGGAGGGCAGGTAGTGTTGAGAAAGCAAGGTATCTGCAGAAGGTCTTAGACAGATTGGGAGAATGAGAAAATAATTGGTAGATGGAATATAGCGTAAGGAAGTGCATGGTCACGTACTGTAGATGGAATATAGTACTAGGTAATGAACCGGGTCAGGTCACAGATCTCTCAGTGGGTGAGCATCTGGGGGACAGTGACCACCGCTCCCTGGCCCTTAGCATTATCATGGAAAAGGATAGAATCAAAGAGGACAGGAAAATTTTTAATTGGGGAAAGGCAAATTATGAGGCTACAAGGCTAGAACTTGCGGGTGTGAATTGGGATGATGTTTTTGCAGGGAAATGTACTATGGACACGTGGTCGATGTTTAGAGATCTCTTGTGGGATGTAAGGGATAAATTTGTCCCGGTGAGGAAGATAAAGAATGGTAGGGTGAAGGAACCATGGGTGACAAGTGAGGTGGAAAATCTAGTCAGGTGGAAGAAGGCAGCATACATGAGGATTCGGAAGCAAGGATCAGACGAGTCTATTGAGGAATATAGGGAAGCAAGAAAGGAGCTTAAGAAGGGGCTGAGAAGAGCAAGAAGGGGGCATGAGAAGGCCTTGGCGAGTAGGGTAAAGGAAAACCCCAAGGCATTCTTCAATTATGTGAAGAACAAAAGGATGACAGGAGTGAAGGTAGGACCGATTAGAGATAAAGGTGGGAAGATGTGCCTGGAGGCTGTGGAAGTGAGCGAGGTCCTCAATGAATACTTCTCTTCGGTATTCACCAATGAGAGGGAAATTGATGATGGTGAGGACAATATGAGTGAGGTTGATGTTCTGGAGCATGCTGATATTAAGGGAGAGGAGGTGTTGGAGTTGTTAACATACATTAGGACAGATACATCCCCGGGGCCTGATGGAATATCCCCCAACTGCTCCACGAGGTGAGAGAAGAGATTGCTGAGCCTCTGGCTAGGATCTTTATGTCCTCATTGTCCACGGGAATGGTACCGGAGGATTGGAGGGAGGCGAATGTTGTTACCTTGTTCAAAAAAGGTAGTAGGGATAGTCCGGGTAATTATAGACCAGTGAGCCTTACGTCTGTGGTGGGAAAGCTGTTGGAAAAGATTCTTAGAGATAGAATCTATAGGCATTTAGAGAATCATGGTCTGATCAGGGACAGTCAGCATGGCTTTGTGAAGGGCAGATCGTGTCTAACAAGCCTGATAGAGTTCTTTGAGGAGGTGACCAGGCATATAGATGAGGGTAGTGCAGTGGATGTGATCTATATGGATTTTAGTAAGGCATTTGACAAGGTTCCACACGGTAGGCTTATTCAGAAAGTTAGAAGGCATGGGATCCAGGGAAGTTTGGCCAGGTGGATTCAGAATTGGCTTGCCTGCAGAAGGCAGAGGGTGGTGGTGGAGGGAGTACATTCAGATTGGAGGATTGTGACTAGTGGTGTCCCACAAGGATCTGTTCTGGGACCTCTACTTTTCGTGATTTTTATTAACGACCTGGATGTAGGGGTAGAAGGGTGGGTTAGCAAGTTTGCGGATGACACAAAGGTTGGTGGTGTTGTAGATAGTGTAGAGGATTGTCAAAGATTGCAGAGAGACATTGATAGGATGCAGAAGTGGGCTGAGAAGTGGCAGATGGAGTTCAACCCAGAGAAGTGTGAGGTGGTACACTTTGGAAGGACAAACTCCAAGGCAGAGTACAAAGTAAATGGCAGGATACTTGGTAGTGTGGAGGAGCAGAGGGATCTCAGGGTACATTTCCACAAATCCCTGAAAGTTGCCTCACAGGTGGATAGGGTAGTTAAGAAAGCTTATGGGGTGTTAGCTTTCATAAGTCGAGGGATAGTGTTTAAGAGTCGCGACGTAATGATGCAGCTCTATAAAACTCTGGTTAGGCCACACTTGGAGTATTGTGTCCAGTTCTGGTCACCTCACTATAGGAAGGATGTGAAAGCATTGGAAAGGGTACAGAGGAGATTTACCAGGATGCTGCCTGGTTTAGAAAGTATGCATTATGATCAGAGATTAAGGGAGCTAGGGCTTTACTCTTTGGAGAGAAGGAGGATGACAGGAGACATGATAGAGGTGTACAAGATAATAAGAGGAATAGATAGAGTGGATAGTCAGCGCCTCTTCCCCAGGGCACCACTGCTCAATACAAGAGGACATAGCTTTAAGGTAAGGGGTGGGAAGTTCAAGGGGGATATTAGAGGAAGGTTTTTTACTCAGAGAGCGGATGGTGCGTGGAATGCACTGCCTGAGTTAGTGGTGGAGGCAGATACACTAGTGAAGTTTAAGAGACTACTAGACGGGTATATGGAGGAATCTAAGATGGGGGCTTATATGGGAGGCAGGGTTTGAGGGTCGGCACAACATTGTGGGCCGAAGGGCCTGTACTGTGCTGTACTATTCTATGTTCTATGTTCTATGAATATAGTGTGAGGAAGTGCATGGTCATGTACTGTGGCAGAAGGAATAAAGGTGTAGAATATTTTCCAAAGGGGATAAAATAAAAAAGTCAGGGCTGCCAATGGACTTGGGAGTCCTTGTGCAGGATTCCCTAAAGGTTAACTTGTAGGTTGAGTTGGCAGTAAAGGTGGTAAATGCAATGTTATCATTTGTATTGAGAGGACTAGAATACAAGAGTAGGGATGCAATGCTCAGACTTTATAAGACATTGGTCAAACTGCATTTGAAGTATTGTGAGCTGTTTTGGGCCCCTTATTTAAGAAGAGGTGTGCTGGCATTGGAAAGGGGGCAGAGGAGGTTCATGAGGATTATCATAGGATTGAAAGGATTGACATATGAATAGTGTTTGATGGGTCTGGGCTTGTATGCTCTGGAGTTTAGAAGAATGGGGGTAGGATATCATTGAAAGATGAGTGGCTGTGGGGAGTAGTCTTGGACCAGAGGGACCAGCCTCTGTATTGAGGGACATTCATTTAGGAGAGAGAGGAGGAAAAATTTCTTTAGCTAGAGTGTGTTGAATCTGTGGAATTCATTGCCACAGACAGCTGTATAGGCCACGTCATTGGGCAAGGTGCAGTATTAATCAAGTAGTCAAAGATTACAGAGACAAGGCAGGAGAACGTGGTTGAGAGGAATAATGAATCAGCCACGGTCTTTTGATGCTTTTGAAAATGTAATGAGAGATTTATTTTGGAACTTAACAAAATTTCAGATTTTTTATACTATACAATCTTGCCCAAGGAAAAGTAGAATAATTTGACATCATAAGTGTGGAACAGAGAACTAATTGATGGAAAGTTGTTGTAAACAAACTCTACTGTAAATGAAGGATAGGACTGTCTTCCATCCAGTGTACTGTCACATCAACTACAATACTGAGCTATCAAAAAGTCAGATTTATGGCAGGAATGACAAAACAATTCCTTTATTCTGCTTTGTCGTGTAATTCAGCCTTAATCAATCTGCATCTAAACTTTGGTTGGCAGCCTAGATTTCAATACCTGATACCTTTATCCAAAAAAAATCTGTCATTTAATCTTCAATTGTCCCAGCATTCACAGTCTTTGAGAAGGAGAGTTCCAGAGTTTCCTTCTTCGTGTAAACAAAGGAGATAAATTACTTATTCCTTTGTTTCTTTGCCTACTCGGTCACATCACTAGACACTCATTGCTTGCTACTATAAGGCTTGTGAATGGACCACTTGATCTGTCAATCTACCTTGTCATACCCATAGTACAATTATGTAGTCTAAAAACTTGACTACAAAGCCATCAATTTCTTCATCCAAATCATTGACATATAATGTGAAAAAGTGGTCCCAACACCAACACTAATCACTGGCTGCCAATCAGAAAAGGCCCCTTTCATTCCCGCTCTTTGCCTCCTGCCAGTCAGCCAGTCTGCTATACACACTAGCTTCAGCCCCCTGCACCACTTCCTCATCCACTCATTCATCGATACCATCATCCTATTCCTGCCTTGTCTAGCATGTGGCTTTGGGAGTAACCCAGAGATTACAACTTGGGGGTCCTGTTCCTCGGCCTTATCCCTAACTCCCTCTACTCACTGCCCTTTCTACCAATATCATTGGTGCAAACCCGCATCACGACCACTGACTGCTCAGCAGCTGCTCTGAGGCATCCTGCACCCTAGCGCCCGGGAGACAACGCACCACCCGAGCCCTTCCTTACACTTTACTTGTTTGCCTGGCTGCACTTCCTCTAGACTGTAACACCATTTTCTGTTTTCTATATTTTCATAAACCAATTACCAGTTTCATAATATGGATCCTGCATTTATTCACACAATAAAAGTTTCTATATTTTGAAGCAATACATTGTATTGCAGGTTTATCTGAAAAAAAAATCTTAAGTCTTCTGTAGATACAATATTTTAACTTTTTATTCTATGCTCTTCATCTTCTTTGCAAGTTCTTCTATAACCTTTATCCATTCAACTGTGGCTTCCTAGAAAAAAAGACATATTTAAGTAAATGAGAAACTGCAGACCTCTGAGGTGGAGATGGCCCTGGATGGCCTTATTCATAATTTACAATAGCTAATATATTCAACAAATAATTAGGAAAACTAGTTGAATATCATTGACTATTGCTCAGTGAACTGGATTCAAAAGTAGTGAGGTTGCAGTTCAGTTATTGGGCATTTATTTTTCTCAGAAACACTTCCTCAAAGGGAGGAAGAAGTCTTTGAATATTTTTATCAGACAGGAAAGGAGTGAAAGGTTGCTGCTGGTAGATGTGCGAGATAACCATCACATTAGCTATAATCTTATATCACAGAGCATGCTCGAAGGACTGAGTAGCCATCTCTGCTCCTAATTTGTATGTTCGTATATAACATTCTGATAGTTAGCACCCTGGAAAATTGCGCGTTCTAGAAGTATTTTGTACAGTTTACGAAGTCAGGCGACATTTCTAAACTTCCCATATCATTGCTGCCTGACCTGTGAAGCGTCCACAACATTCTCTTATTTATTTCACACGTCCAGTTTTGGAGCACAATGTTTAACTTTTTCAATTGGACCTGCTCTGAGGGAGAGAGACACACCAGCAGTTATCAGACTTTCAGTTTCAAGCCGGAAGCTGCGCGCAGCTACCTGATTTCATCGACTAACGTCTGCAACTCCTCGTTAGTCAACTCCTGAACACTTTTATCCTTGTGGCGATCCGCAGGCTCGACATTGGAATTGTCCACCGCCTCTGCTTCTGCCATGTTGACCGGGGGCAGCAAGTGTTTCCAGCTGTTGCCTTGGAAACCGCCTGGCGCTAACTGAGCAGGCGCAGCCGGACTGACTCCCACCAATGAGCGGAAGCGTTGTAACCTCACCGGCAATTCTCGCTTCTCGGTCGGTACTACAGTGATCCCAGGTTACGCCTCTGCTTCAGCAGCGAAATACTTCTGCTTCTTCTCCGTCTTGTTTGACGGCGGTTGACACCCAGCATTATCGCCACCTTCTGCTCCGTACTTACATTCTAAATCCCTTCACCCAATCTCGCACACACACATACCCTAACCTACACTTTATCCTCCCATCTTTGGCCAACCTAGTACCCTATTCCTGCTTATCCATCATATCCTATATTAAAAAAACCTGTATCCCTTAAGAAAGCTAAAAATACCCTGACCTGTGCTCTCTCGCCCATGCCCAGCAACCCTTTTAAATTGAATTCCTGCACCCCGAATTCCCTTAGTTTAATTCTCATCATCTCTCTCTGTATCCCATACTTCTTGCAACTCAGAACTATATGTTCTACTGACTCCTCTTCCTGACATTCCTCACACAATCCTGTCTGGTGTTTCCCTATCATTTTCAATGTTTTATTTAATGCACAGTGCAGTGCCCCAGCCTTAACCTAGTCCACACAATTTCCTCTCTTCTGTATCCACTACCTACCCTAGTACCTGCAACACTTTTTTGTATTTGATATAAATGCCTCCCTTTCCCCTCCCTGTCCCATCTTCCTTGCTACATTTGGTTGATTTTTTTCCCAGATTACACACTTAACCTCTGCTTTACTGATACTAATGTGCATTCCTATATTTTCTTTCTTTAACACCCTGTTTGCCAACTTATTCCCCTTTAGCCCTACATGTGCTGGAACCCATAGAAATTTTACCTGACCTCCCTGATTTGCAATTCTTGTGACTGACTGAAGGACTTCATAAAGTGCATCTTGCCGACTGTTTGAGTGAAAAGACCTTAAGCTTGCTAGAACTAAGGATGAATCTGAGTATATCGACACTTTGACTTGTCTAGTTTTCTCCACTCATCGCAGCGCAACCAACACTGCCAGCATCTCCACTGTAAACACCCCTAACTTATTAGATGTTCCTCTGCTGATTCCAATTTCTTTTGCTGGTATAGCCACCCCAAACCCTGTCACTCCTGTTTCAGGTTCCTTAGCACCATCCATATAAATCTGAGTATAATCACTATACTTTTCCATCACGTGACAGTTAAATGCACTTACCGAATAAGGTTTACATTTTCCTTTCCTTTTTACCTCTAACAAATGCAAGTCTATGTCAGGCCATACAATCTTCCATGGAGCTACAACCGGATAAACTACTGAAGGACTTATCCTTAGATCAAGTACTCCACATTCTTTAGCAATACGTATCATTCCCTACCTGACTAAAGTTATCCCTCTGAAACCTCCCATTTTCCCAGCACTCCTGCAACACTCCTTTAGCAGGGTGAGAATCATTGTACCCTTGCAAGTTAGCCCAGTAGTTTGCCATCAATTGCATCTTTCTTAGTTCCAAAGGCATTACTCCCACTTCTACCTGTAGGGCTGACACTGGTGATGTTTTAAAAGCCCCGCTGCACACACTCAAAGCCTGAGCCTGAATCACATCCAGTTTCCTTATAAGAGACCTAGCTGCTGATCCATATACTATATTTCCATAGTCCAACACAGATCTTACTAAAACCACATACATTCTCTTCAACGCTGAACAACTTGCTCCCCATTCCCTACCAGTCAAACATCTCATCACATTTATTACTTTTTTACATTTCTCCTCAACTTTCCTGATCTGGTCTGCCCATGTTAATCGTGAATCAAATATAACTCCCAGAAATTTAAATGATCCAACCCTTTCTAATTCAATCCCATACATCCTTAACTTCTTCCCTACCTCAATTCTTTTCCTGGTGAAAAATACAGTTTGAGTTTTTTCTACTGAAAATCTACATCCCCAATCATAACCCCACTCCATCACTTTATCAATTGCTCCTTGTAGTTTCCTGATTATATGCTCCATGTTCCTGCCTCTTTTCCACAAGGCCTCATCATCCGCAAACAGTGACCTACCTATATCCACTGGTACCTTTGTGAAGAAATCATTGATCATAATGATGAAAAGTAACGGGCTAATCACACAACCTTGAGGTGTGCCATTTCCTACTATGTACTGATTTGATAATTCTGATCCAATTCGAACTTGAATTTTTCTATCAAACAGAAAATCTTTTATCCAATTAAAAACTCTCCCACCAACTCCCATCTTGTGCAATTTAATTAACAATCCTTCCTTCCACATCATATCATAGGTTTTTTCTATGTCAAAAAACACTACAACTACTGACTCTTTATTTGCCTGGGCCTTTCTTATTTCAGTCTCTAACCTTATCACTGAGTCCATGGAATTCCTTCCCTTCCTAAAACCACCGTGGTAACTTGCCAGCATTCCCCTCTTCTCAAACTCATACGATAACCTTTCTGTTATCATCCTTTCCATTGTCTTACATATATTTGATGTTAATGCTATTGGTCTGTAGCTAGTGGGTTTTGATGGATCCTTGCCAGGTTTCCTTATTGGAATTACTACGGCTTCTTTCCATGCACTTGGTAATCTTCCCTCCTCCAACACTCAGTTATAAAAATGCAGCAACTTCAAGAACGCTCCTTCTCCTAGATTTTTTAGCATAACATAGCATATCAGATCTTTCCCTGGGGGGGGGGGTCTCAATCTCTTTATTGCTCTCACCATTTCTGCCAACGTAAATGGATCATCAATTATATCATCAGTTTCCTCCCTCCTGATTAACACACCTGGGTGTTGACTCATTGTTCTTTCCCTTCTTCAGACAAATTTCCTGAACTGTGTATCTGTACAAATGACTTGGCCATGATCTCAGCCTTATCCTTACTGGAGACGGCTGTTTCCTCCTCAGATATCATTACTGGATATTCCCATTCCCTTCTGTCTCCCCCGGATCCTCTTAATCATTCCCCATACCTCTCCCACAGGTGTTGTTCTTCCTATTTTGTTGCAAAAACTTCCAACTTTCCCTTTTAGCTTGACGTATAGTTCTTCTCACCACTGCCTGTGCCTTCTTATATTGAATCAAATGCTGCATATTATGGGTTCTTTTAACTAGCCTGAATGCTCTATTTCTGTTTTTTACAGCCTGACAACATTCCTCTGTCCACTATGGTACCAATTTCCTATTCAACCTATTTTTACTCCTGGGTATAGATCCTTCTGCTGCCATAATAATTGCTGAAGTCACCTGATTGTTTAATTCATCTATATTTCCAGAAATGCCAATCCACGTCAATGCTTCTTCACTCAACTTCTGGAACTTACCCCAGTCTGCTTTTCCAAACACCCACTTTGGGATTCCACCACCTGGTCTTACTTGAACTCTTTCACCCACTGAACATAAATCTGGGTAGTGATCACTGCCTACTGTTGAAGCAGTCCAAACTCCCCAGTTACTACCTCCAGCCAAGGTGGTAGACACTAATGTAATATCTAATACTGACTCAGTTCCTGTTGTTATGTTTATTCTTGTTCCCCTACCATCATTCATACACACCAAATCCCTTTCTTCCATCAAATCTTCAATTACCTTTCCATTTGAATCTTTAATCAGATCCCCCCATATTGTGCTGTGAGCATTGAAATCTGCACACCACACTACCTTATGTCTGTTTTGTCCTTGTATTCTTAATAGGCTGTCCAAATCCAACCTTTTACATGGATTGTAGTAGTTAATTATAACCACTTCCTCCCCTCTCTCCCACACACTTCCACCACTATGTATTCCTGATCATCTTCTTTTTCCAGTACCCTATATGGTATACCTTGCTTGATTAACATAGCACAACCCCCTCCTCCCCCTAGATTTCTATCTTTCCTTATCATTGTATACCCATATACCACAAAGTCTAAAACTGGTTTCACCCAAGTTTCCTGAATACACACTACATCCAGTTTTACAACCATTTCTTTAATAAAGTGCTTGAATTCCTGGCTATTGGCCAGTAAGCTCCTTGCATTCCATTGCAAAAGCATCACCATAATTAGTATTAACCAACCCATGACACTTCCTGGCTTGACTGATTAGTGAGGTTCTCCCTCACTTCCTCCCATGTCAGTCCTACTGACCCTAAATGGTTCACTGCTGCTTTGACCACCAGCTGAATTTTGTCACTTTTTGACTTTACCTCAGCCGTACTATTAATCACTCCTGCAATGAATGTTACTAGAGCCTTTTTGTCTACATAAATCCTATCATTTGTTCTTTGTTGCATCTCTCATATCCCTATTGCTCCCTGTTCATTAGGAGCATTATTCTGTTCTCTTGACATTCTTACAGCTTCTGCATAAGTGATCTTTCTTTTCACTCTTATTTCTTGAATTTTATTCTCCCGTCTCATAACCTCACACCCACTATATGCCACAGTATGAGCTCCTCCACAATTGCAGCATTTTGGTTACACTCCTGTTCCGCACTTTCCATATTCATGATCACCCCCACATCCAGCACATCTCCTCTGCCTTTTACAGTTTTTAGCTATGTGTTCAAACCTTTGACAATTATAGCACCTCACTGGCTTTGGCAAATACACCCTTACTGGGTAACTCATGAAAGCCAGGAACACCTTCCTTCTCACTCTTTTTTCTTCAAGTTCAATCAGTACTGTTTCACTTCCCTTTTTCATTCCCTCCTTTGTTGTTTTCAGTATTTGAACATTCATTACTTTTCCTCCTTTGATATTCTTCTTTAACTCCTCCATATTTATACTCATTGGTACCCCCGTGATCACTCCTTTACATCTACCGCCATTTCATGCTCCCACCCTCCCCGTGTATTCCACCTTGCATTTTCTTATCTCTTTTAGCTTGAGTGCTTTCTCAAGTTGTTCCTCATTCGTACATCTTACCAAGAGGTTGCCATCATTAAGGACTTCTGCAAATACTATTTCCCCTATCTTATTAGCTAGAGTTGTTGTTAGCACAAATGGGTTAATTTTCTTCATGTTTCCTTGAGCCTTCTCATTAAACCTAATTATGACAACACCTTCTCTCTGAACTTGTTCATCTTCCTCACTTTCAGAGTTCTCTCCACTGTCATTTCTTATTCTTTTATTCCCTTTGTCTCGGTTTTCATTCATCCATCCCCTCACTATCTCCTCATTCCCTTTATTTCTCCCTTCACAATAATCCATTTTTCCCCAACTGCCTGCTGCTAGTCCCAGCTCACTGCCTCATTCCTCACATGCCCCTCGACAGGCCGGCATCCCTCCCTTCGGTGCCGGCTGCACCGCGCTGTGCACCGTTAAACAACTCCCTTCCCACTATACAACACCTGAAAGGAAGCAACAATAAATCCAGGCACTTCACTCATTCACTCTCCTCCCACCGTCAACATCGACCGGAAGGTCAAACAGGGGCTCCCACTGAAACACCAACCCCTCTACGGCAAAATTAGTAATCTAGTCAGTTGATAATCCGCATCATGCTGATTTTAAATAGTAACGCAAAAAATAATAGTCGATGGGAAAGAATGCTTTTCGTGTGGGGGTCGTCACATTTCAAGACGTCAGGCTGAGCCAAGTGTTTCACGGACCGTGAATTAGTTTTGGAAACGTAGTCGCCATTCTAACATTGCATTAATGTCTCATAAACCACAGTCTGATAATGATCAGACAAATATTTCAACTGAAGTTATTTAGGGTAACAACATTGAGGAGAATGTGGGGAAAATGGGTGTTTGATGGTTGGGTTTGTTGAAGGGCCTTTTTCCTTGCTCTACAACATAGAACTTTACAGCACAGTACAGGCCCTTCAGAACTCGTTGTTGTACCAACTTTTTAACCTACTCCAAGGTCAATCTAGCCCTTCCTTACCACATAGCCCTCCATTTCTCTATTATCGATCTGCCTATCCAAGAGTCCCTTAAATGTCCCCGAAGTATCTGCCTCTCCCATGCCCCTGGTAGCACATTTCATACACCCACCCCTCTCCACATAAAAAAAGGACATCATTCTGACATCCTTCCTCAAGTCCCTTTAAAACTATGCCCCTTGTATTAGCCATTTCCCCCTGGGAAAATGTCTCTGACTGTCCAGTTGATTTAAGCTTCTTATCATCTGACACACCTCTATCAAGTCACCTCTCATCCTCCTGGTAAATCTTCTATGCACCCTTTCTAAAGCTTCCAGAGCTGAACACAATGTTCCAAGTCCTAACGAAAGGTCTCGGCCTGAAATGTTGTCTGTTTACTCTTTTCCATAGATGCCGCCTGGCCTACTGAGTTCCTCCAGCATTGTGTGTGTGTTGCTTTGGATTTCCAGCATCTGCAGATTTCCTTGTGCTCACAACGTTCCAGCATTTTATAGAACTGCAACATTGGCTTGTGGCACTTGAACTCAGTCCCTCAACTAATGAAGGCCAACATACCATACTTCATAACAACCTTATCAACTTGTCCAGCATCTTTGAAGGATCTAAGGATATGGGCCCCAAGATCCCTCTTTTCTTCCACACTGCTAAGAATTCTACCTTCAACCCTGTTTTCTGGCTTCAAATTCAACTTTCCAAAATGAATCACTTAAATTTTTGGGGTTGAATTCCATCTGCCACTTCTCAGCCAGTTCAGCATCCCATCAATTGTAACCCTCGACTATCCACAACAGCACACCACCAATGTGCAAACTTATAACCCACATTTCCACTTCCTTATCCAGGTCATTCATAAAAATCTCAACAAGCAGGGGTCCCAGAGCATCACTGGTCATTGACCTCCAGACAGAATATGCTCCATCTACAACCACCCTTTGCCTTCAATGGACAACCTAATTCTGAATCCACACACAGCCAGGTTTTCCTTGATTCCATGCCTCCTGACTTTCTGAATGAGTCTACCATGGGGAACATTATCAAACACCTTATTAAAATCCATATACACCACTGTTCCACCTTTATCAATGTGTTTTATCACATCTTCAAAGAATTCATTTAGACTCATGAGACAGGACTTGCCCTTCACAAAGCCATGCTGGCTTTCCCTAATCAGACTGTGCTTCTTCAAACACTTATAAATCCTATCTCTAAGAATCCTCTCCAATAACTTGCCCAGCACCGAAGTAAGACTGACTGGTTTATCATTCTCAGGATTATCCCTACTCCCTTTCTGAAACACCCTCCAATAATCTGCTACTACTGCTTTGGCCAGTGAGGATGCAAAGATCATCACCAGCAATCTCTTCCCTCACTTCCTGTAATCTGGGATATATCCTGTCTGGCCCTGGGGACTTATCTATACTCATGTTTTTCAAAAGTTCTGACACATCCTCCTTCTTTTTGGTAACATGTTCTAGAATAACAGCTTGTTTTATGCTGACCTCACAAACATCACAATCCTGAAGGAAAATATTCATTAAGGATCTCCCTTCCCTCCTCTGATGCCAGGCTCATGTTTCCTCTTCTATTTCTGATTGGTACTACCCTCAATCTTGTCACCTTCCTGTTCTTCATGTACACTTGTGATTTTCCTTAATCCTACCTGCCAACAGGTTATCACTATTACTCAAAGCAGGGACATGGGTTCCTGAAAGTGGATTTTTTTTTGATTCAGTCATAGGACCCCTGCAGTCGCGTCATACCTAATAAATTAAATCTGGAAATGATAAGCTTTTTTTACGTTTTCAAGTTTTACATTTGTGAAACTGTACCAACCAAGTGGAGTGTTCAAGGACATCTTCAACCTCTCACTGCTACAGTTTGAGGTTCCCACCAGCTTCTAAAGAGCATCAATCATACTGGTGCCAAGAAGATCATCAATAACTAATGCCTAGTATCACTCACATCTACAGTGATGAAGTTCTTTAAGAGGTTGGTCATACCAAGCAAGGACCTGCATCCGACCAACACACACAAAATGCTGGAGAAACCCTGCAGGCCAGGAAGCATCTATGGAATATGGTTGATGTCTTGGGCCAAGACCGTTCATCAGCACTGGAAAAAAAGATGAGGAGTCAGAGTAAGAAAGTAAGGGGAGGAGAGGAAGAACCTCAAGGGGTTAGGTGAAACTGGGAGTTGGGCGGGGGAATGGTGAAGTAAAGAGCTTGGAAGTAGATTGGTGAAAGAGATACAGGGCTGGAGAAGGGGGAATCTGAAAGGAGAAGACAGAACACATGAAAGAAAGAAAAGAGGGAGGGAGGTGATAGGCTGGCAAGGGGGTAAGGTGAGAAGGAAATTGGAATAGGGAAAATTGAGAAATTAATGTTATGCCATCAAGTTGGAGGTACCCAGACAGAACATAAAGTGTTGCTCCACCAACCTGAGTGTGGCCTCATCGCAATAGAAGAAGAGGCTACAGACTGAAATGTCGGAATGATGTGACTTGCATCCGCTGCAATTTGCCTACTGCCTCAACAGGTCTACAGCAGATGCAATCATGCTAGCTCTCCACTCAGCTTTGGAGCATCAAGAAAACAACAAAACATATAGAGTATGTCAGGCTGCTGCTTTTCAATTACAGCTCAGCATTCAACACTGTCCCCCCTCTCTAGTAATCAAGAAACTTCAAAACCTGGGCCTCTGTACCTCTTCTAGAACTGGATTCTTGACTTTCATATTGGAAGACCACCTATAAATTAGCCGATAATATCATTGTTATTGGCAGAATCTCAGACAAGGAGGCATATGGAAGTGACTTAGATCAGCTTGTTGAGTGGTGTTGCAGTAACACCCTCACACTCATTGGCAGCAAGACTAAGGAATTGATTGTGGACTTCAGGAAGGGGAAATTGGGAGAAGAGACATTGGGCATCAACATGTCTGATGAACTCTCCTAGTCCCAGCACATTGATGCAGTCACAAAAAAGGAACATCAATGACACTACTATATTAGGAGTTTCAGGAGATTTGGTCTGTCACAAAATTTCCACAGATTTAAGGCGGAGAGCATTCTGAATGAAGCCTCCAATACACAGGATCACAAGAAGTTGCAGGGTGTTATATTTTAGCCAGTTCCACCATGAGCAAAACCCTCTCTGTCATCAAGGGCATCTTCAAAAGGTAGTGCCTCTAGAAGGCAGCAACCATCATTAAAGACTCTCACCATCCAGGACACACCCCTTTGCCTTATTACCATCCAGGAAGCCTGAGGACCCACGCTCTACATTTTTAAGAACAGCTTCTTTCCCCCCTTATGTTTTGTAACTCCAGAAACATGGGATCCAGGAAACGGGATGTTTACTTTTTACTTTTCTTTAGTGAGGCATGCCCATATGTTGCGGTGCTGTATTGATGTATGCCATTCACATACTTTTACATATAACTAGTAACAAATTATGTAAACAACAAAGAATGCTTCACCAAAGAATATATTTACCATTTTACTCAAACATTACACTATAAACTCTAACACAGTCTCCATAGAAACCATAGAAACCATAGAAAAACTACAGCACAGAAACAGGCTTTTTGGCCCTTCTTGGCTGTGCCGAACCATTTTCTGCCTAGTCCCACTGACCTGCACACAGACCATATCCCTCCATACACCTCCCATCCATGTATCTGTCCAATTTATTCTTAAATGTTAAAAAAAACCCGCATTTACCACCTCGTCTGGCAGCTCATTCCATACTCCCACCACTCTCTGTGTGAAGAAGCCCCCCCTAATGTTCCTTTTAAACTTTTCCCCCCTCACCCTTAACCCATGTCCTCTGGTTTTTTTCTCCCCTTGCCTCAAAAAGCCTGCTTGCATTCACTCTATCTATACCCATCATAATTTTATATACCTCTATCAAATCTCCCTTCATTCTTCTACGCTCCAGGGAATAAAGTCCTAACCTATTCAACCTTTCTCTGTAACTCCCTCAACATCCATCTATATCTATCTATATATATATACACACACACAGAGTATAATATATAATACAATTACTACATAGACATCCACAGCATAGTAGATTTTAAATTGTCCCATTCAGGCCTAAAGATTTAATTGCTGTGGCAAATTTCTTACTCTTGTGGGATAACGTCTTTCCTGCCAAGGGGAATTCACTCTTCTTGGCAGGACAGACTTGCGGCTGTAAAACAACCTCATGTTCTGGGGCCTTCTTTGTGATGGTTGTAGGATTTGACTCTGGGACTACCGGAAGTAGTTCTGACAGCTCTGGGCACCTTTCTTCTCTACTCTCCTCAACTGATCGATGTGTTGACTCCAGTTGACATTAGGTGCAATCTGCACTGTATAGGAGAATGGTCCAGTTCTGACCTTAAACTTTCCAAGTACCAACAGTACTTTTGACCATCTCTCCAGGACTGCTTGTCCAGGAATGAAACATCGAACTTTCTTGTTTGAGGAGCCTTTAATTTGTCTCAACTGTTTATCCTGCATACCCCTTCTGATATTGGGTGTGAGAAGATCCAAATGTAAACGTAAGGGACGACCCAGGAACAGCATAGCTGGTGAGTAGTTGGTTGTGGAGTGTGCTGCATCGGGAAATGCAAGGAGGAAATTGGCAAATTTCTGATTCAGTGTTAGTGTAGTGTGTTCTGCCAACATTGCTCGCAGTGTGTTCTTTAGACTCTGGACAAAACTTTCCGCCAAGCCATTTGTAGCTGGTTGGTACGGTGTAGATGTAAAAATGTCTTATTCCATTCATTTTCAGGAATGACTGAAACTGTTCGCAACAAACTGTGGTCAATTGTCTCTAAACGTTCTGGAACACCAGTCTTTGGGAAGAGGCTTCTCAACACATCAACAGCATGTGAGACTGTAGTGAACGCTGTTGGGACCACTTCTGGCCACTTTGTAGCTGCATCCACTACTGCTAAGAAATTTGTGTCCATGAATGGTTTGGCAAAATCTACATGAATCCTCTATTGAGGAATCCGAAGGCATTCCCAGGGATGGAGGGGTGCTGCTCTTGGTATCCTGAACAGTGCATGGTGAGATGGTCAATCTGCTGATCTCTCCGAGGCCAGCAGGCAAAGCTTCGAGCCAACGCTTTCATTTTGACCACACCTAGACGACTGGCATGTAGCTCCTCCAATACCTTAACTCTCAGCTTGGCTCGTACAACAATTCTCAATCCCCAATAAAGCAACCTCCGTGGGTGGTGCAGGGACTTTTCTGGTTTCCCTTTTGAATATCTCAGCCATAACAGGAAACTTTGGATTTGCATTAGGGAGAACATGTAAAGAGGAGTGTTCTCTTTTGTAAATGTTTCCAATATTTCCTTTTCCAAGTGTAAACAGGACAATCCATTAGTATTTCCATGATTAGTTGTCCTCTTGAATTTGATTTTGTAATTGTGTCCTTCAAGAAACAAGCCCATCTCTGAATTCATGCTGCTGCTATTAGTGAAACACCCTTCAGTGGATTGAAAATGAACACCAAGTTGATATCAGATCAGTAATGTGGGTAAACGCTCTGGTTGAAATGTTCCACAACCCAAACCAGTCTCAGGGTCTGTCAATATATACAAAATTTGTCTCTGCAGCAGTAAGGGAACGTGATGCAAAAGCTATGGGCGTTCACTGCAATCACTCATAACATATGACATGATTGCACCTGTAGCACAAGGCAAATCATCACAGGCAAGCTTCACTGGATGGTGTGGATCATAATGTGAGAGTACAGCATCTGACATCACCATTTTCTTTGCCTTTTGCAAAGTCACCTCACACTGCTTTGTCCATTGCCATTTCTTCTCAATCTGTAGTAATGAGTTCAAGGGGTGGAGCACATTGGCAAGTTTGGCAGGAACTTGCTATAGTAATTGACAAATTCTAAAAAAGGACTGGAACTGTAATATGTTCTTTGGCTTTGGAGCATCCGCCACTGCTGAATTTTCTCAGCCACTTGTGTAATCCTTGTGCATCAATGGTGGTACCACAGAAAATGATGCTTAATTTGAAGATTTCACACTTGTTGCGTCATGTTTTGAGCCCATACTCTTCTAATTTTTTGACACTATTTTGAGATTTTGGACATGTTCCTCGTCATCCTCACCGGTAACAATGATGTCATCCAGGTAACACTGAATGCCTGGGCATCCTTGCAGCACCTGGTCCATGGCTTTTTGTCAGAGTGCAGGTGCAGGTGCTCCTCCAAAAATAAGCCTATTATAGTGATAAAGCCCTTTGTAAATGATATGGTGAGAAACACTTCGGACTGTTCTTCCATTTCCATCTGAGAGTAGGCCTCAGATAAGTCCACTTTGTTGATGTTTTCCTCCAGAAAGGTTTGCAAAGGTATCTTCTATCCTGAGCAGAGGGTTTTGATCTACTTTCAGTACTGGCTTAATGTTGGACATTTAAATCACCACGTATCTTAACAGACCGATCCTTCTTGGCTACTGGGACCACTGGTGTTGCCCATGGGCTCCACTAAACCTTTGGCTAGTTTGGTTTGAGCAGTTAAACTTCTAAGCAAACTGTATGCTTTTCTACCTGTTACACTCAGCAAAGCAGGCACTCGTTTCTTATTGGCTATTTCATTTGTTTTAACATACTGCTCAATTTGTTCAGTATACACCAACTAGTTATCCGTTGTACACTCAAACATGTCCATCTTTCCAACAGCCATTTCTGTTTTTTAACATTTATAATTATTATCACCTAGTACTCGCCATTCATGAACCCATGAATTTCATCCATTTTCTCCGTTTTTTCAAATTTGACTGTTTCTCTCTCATTGTAAAGAAATACAGGCCTCACTGTTTTTTAAAACTCTAAATATCTCTCACTCCCTTGTAAAGAAAAAAAAAGGCAACAGGCAGGCAGTCGTCTTGGATTCGTTTTAAAACTTCCTCGTCACCACTGTTATATTTTGTAACTACAGAAACTGATCAAAAGAAAACCCAAGTGCTGGGAAATGTGTCTACTTACTTTCTACTTTCCTTTTCTTTTGTGAGGCTCACCCATATGAAGCAGTGGCATAATGGCTTATGCCATTCACATAATTTTATATATAACCCGTAATGCATTATGTAAACAATAAAGAATGCTTAATCAATGTTTTACAATATTACTCAAATATTATAAGGTATCCATTAGTCTTGTGAGACCATAGATCTGCGCCTGGAAAGTCTTCACTCTCAAGAGCACAGGCCTGGGCAAGGTTGTATGGAAGACCAGCAGTTGCCCATGCTGCAAGTCTCCCCTCTCCACAACACTGATGTTGTCCAAGGGAAGGGCAAGGGCCAATACAGCTTGGCACCAGTGTCATCGCAAAGCAATGTGTGGTTACGTGCCTTGCTCAAGGACACACACGCTGCCTCGGCTGGGGCTCGAACTCATGACCTTCAGGTCACTAGTCGAATGCCTTAACCACTTGGCCACGTGCCCACACTACTCAAATATTACTGAAATACTAAATACATAACACCCTCCGCTACCAAATTTCTGAATGATCCATGAACACCACCACATTATTTGTCCTTTGCACATTTTGTTAATTTTTGTAACTCATAGTAATTTTAAGTCTTGTTCTGTATTTCTGCCTTAACAAATTTTATAACATATGTCAGTGATAATAGACATAGACATAGACATACTTTATTGATCCCGAGGGAAATTGAGTTTCACTACAGCTGCGCCAACCAAGAATAGAGCATAAATATAGAAAAACAAAAGCCACAAACAATCAAACAACAATATGCAAACTATGTCAGATGGAAATAAGTCCAGGACCAGCCTATTGGCTCAGGGTGTCTGACCCTCCACGGGAGGAGCTGCAAATTCGATGGCCGCAGGCAGGAACAACCTCCGATTACGCCCAGTGTTGTATCTCAGTGGAATATGGCCGGAGTCCAACAGCAAAGTTCAATATCCGGGCTACAAACACGTTCCTCGATCGTAATATGACCAGGATTGCACCATCCGTTGTTAACCAGAACAGCAAGCCCCCAACTCCTTTACACTTACCACTCTCAGTGCACTTCTACTCAGCCCGAACGGTCTGGAAGCCCTCCATGGAAGAGTTTACCTGGAAAAGTTAATAAACCTGAATCTGATTCTCATTTATTTAGTGTGGCGTGTGGGCAAATGGTTAAGGTGTCAGTCTAGTGATCTAAAGGTTGCTAGTTCGAGCCTCAGCTGAGTCAGTGTGTGTGTTAAGCAAGGCACTTAACCACACATTGCTCTGTGATGACACTGGTGCCAAGCTGTATTGGCTCTAGTGCCCTTCCCTTGGACAACATCGGTGGCGTGGAGAGGGGAGACTTGCAGCTTAGGCAACTGCTGGTCTTCCATACAACCTTGCCCAGGAAACCTTCCAAGGCACAAATCTATGGTCTCACGAGACTAACAGATGCCTATAAAGTCAAACTAGTGTTTATAATTTTATGATTATAGAAAAGGGCATGTGGAGAAAGGTAACTGAAAATGATGACTTCTGGATTTACAGCGTCGAATTGGAGCAAATTGTGCTTGATGTCAGACAGGTCAGGATTACAATATTGAACTTGTTATGGAGCAGGGAATGACGAAGATTCAGAGCTGTGTTCCATTGGCATGTGTGAAAACAAATTTCATGCCTATAGATGATGACAGCAAGGGGAAGTCTGTAATTGTGGGAAAGAAAAGCAAATGAAGGAATTTTATGTTGCAACAGTAACAGCTGTATTGTGATAGGAAAAGAACTCTGCACAAGATTTCAATATAATTTAAAGAATACAGAGAAAATTTACAAGGATGTTGCCGGACTTGAGGACCCCAGTTATAGTGGAAGGTTCAACAGGTTATGTCCTTATTCCCTAGAGCATAAGAGAAAGAGGACAGACCTGATAAAGGTATACAAAATCATGAGGGGTTAGATAGGGTAAATGTAAACAGGCTTTTTCCACGAGATTGAGTGAGACTAAAACTAGTAGAACTAGAGGTCATGGATGAAAGGTGAAAGGTGAAATGTTTAAGGGGAAACATGAGCGGTAACTTCTTCGCTCAGAGGGTGGTGAGATTGTGGAACAAGCTGCCAGTGGGACTGGTGGAAGTTTGGGTAAGTAAATGGATGGGAAGGGTATGGAAGGTTATGGTTCAAGCGCAGGTTGATAGAACTAGGCAGAATAATAGGCCAGCACAGACTATTGAGTTGGAGGGCCTGTTCCTGTGCTGGAGTGCTCTAAAATGTGCTGTCTGCATTTTAACCACAAAATGGAATCATGTAGAGGAATGCCTTGGAAATCATTGAGAATGCAACAAAGCCAGAATCAGAGGAATGGCCCAGGATACGGTATACGTGGACCAATATCAGAGAGCTTTGGTGAGATATGAATAGATCGTAAATGAGGACAAGGAACCTGGT
This sequence comes from Mobula birostris, assembly GCF_030028105.1. Taxonomy (NCBI): domain Eukaryota; kingdom Metazoa; phylum Chordata; class Chondrichthyes; order Myliobatiformes; family Myliobatidae; genus Mobula; species Mobula birostris. The sequence continues at coordinate 15,810,198 of NC_092384.1, forward strand.
TGATACGCAAGAGAAGCATACAGTATAATAGGCTTTGGGTAGTATATTTTGGAGCTTAAATTGGAATGTCAAAGTGGAATGTCAAAATTCTTTGGGGGTGGAGAAATCAAATGACTAAGATATTTATAGCAGTACCATTCTTGGCTTGTGTGTGTTATTAGAATGCTGGGATTCAAGCCTAAGGAAGTAGCATGACCAGGTGAACATAGTAGACAAAATAAAATATTTTATGCAAGCACAAGCACATTTAAGAGGGTGAGTAGTTTCAAGTTCCTCGGTATACACATCACTGAAGATCTCACCTGAATTGTAGACACCGGCTGTGTGGAAACAAAAGCACAACAGCATCTCTTCCACCTCAGGCAACTGAAGAAGTTCAGCATGAGCCCCCAAATCCTCAAGACCTTCTACAGGGGCACCATTCACTGCCTGGTATGGGAACTGCACCAACCTTGACCGCTGGGCACTGCAGAGTGATACGAACATCCCAGCACATCACCATTAAGGACATTTACAGCAGCAGGTGCAGAAAGAAGGCCTGGTAGATCATCAAGGACACCAGTCACCCAACCATAAACTGTTTCAGCTGCTTCCAACTGGCAAATGCTACTGTAGCATTAAAGCCGCGACAGCTTCTTTTTACAAGCCATCAGACTTTTAAATTCACATGTCTGTACGCTGCAATGGAGTCATAATACAAAGATTTTAACTCCCTCACATTGTGGGACAGATGTAAGATTTAAATAAATTCAATACAATCGATGAAGAAGTCCCATCCTTGGGTGGGAGAGGAGATTAATTTACAGTATTGACCTTAAGCAATAGTAAGTAACAATATGTTCGAGGAGCTTTCAAAGAAAAGAAAGGTGAAGCAATGGGGAGGAAAGTTTGAACCTGGGCTCTTTCTTCCCAAGATGGAAGAGGTTTTTGAAGATGGTATATTGTTTTTAGGGTATTGCTGTGCCTGGAGACAATTAGAGATAGGGAACAGTAGAATTATTTAGAGAGTACCTGGACAGCAGAAAGTGGATTCTTTGGAAGTTTGGAGAGGAAACAGTGATTGGAGAGGCCTGAGGGTATATAGAGAAAAATCATATCCTCCCTGCTGAATAGGTAATAGCACTCCTACCTAGATAGTGGAGCTGCCACTCATCTGAGATTAATTATCACAGAACTGAATAAAAATTTTGAGCAATAAACACAGAACATTAGAGGAATTCAGGAAGTCGGACAGCATCCATGGAGTGGAATAAACAGTCAACGTTTCAGGCTGTTTCGACAATAAGAAGGTGCAACTCCTGCCCCTTCCTTTCCAGTCTTGATGAATGGTATTGATAAAACGTCGAATGTTAATTCCCTTTCATGGATGCAGCCTGAATTGCTGAGTTCCTCCAGCAGTTTGTGTGTGTTACCCAAGATTTCCAGCATCCGTGTTTATATAAATTTTGACCTTTCTTATCTACAAGGCTCAACAACATATTGGATAAGATTACTAAACTTGAATAAGAACTTTATATTTCTGTTCATATTTCAGTCCTAGACCATTCCCTCTGGTGACAGTGTGTTAAACTGACAGAACAATAATTTCTTCTCCTTCTGAGGTTTTTGCTGGTTGGCAAACCAGCTTTGAGGTGCATTACCACCACCTTTGGAACTGGAGTGTGGATCAGGATATCTAAATCCTATACATTTATATTTGCATCAGATTCTATAAAAACATCTGTATTCTTAAGGAACTGCACCATATATTTTAAAAAAACAATCATATGATCCTTTCTGAAAAATATCGTTAATGTTAAATTATATTTTATTCCATGATAATTTTAAAATCAACCATCCTCTCTCTTGATTATATGCTGAACACCTCACCAGTACACACTCAACTGTTTCTTGTTGATTACAATACTCACACCTCCCACTATTGTGTTTCTTCATGAAAAACAATGCACTATTTAACCCTGTGTGCCCAAACCTCAATCTTAATATTATCACCTCCTGTCTCCTGCTCTTTCCTGCATTTCCTCAACAATCCCATTTCTATCTGGAGATTATAAGGATGTCTTCTTGTTCTCTCTTCATCCCATTGTTTCCTCCATTTTTCTCCACTTTTAATAATGTTTTTCATTTTTCCTTTACTGTAATTTATTTGAATGTCCACATCTGCTCGTCTAGTTGCCTCCTTTGTTGACTTATCTGTTTGCTCATTCCCACCTGTAACGTACACAGAGTCCCACCATTTTATGTCTAAGTAAGGTTTGTGTTATCTCCCACATAATGTCTGGTCATGTATCTGAATGTAAATCAAATTTCAAAATAAATTTTATAATCAATGTACATATATGTCACCATAAACAATTCGGAGGTTCATTTTCGTGCGTGCATATTCAGCAAATCTGTCTATAGAATAGTAACTATAACAGGATCAATGAAGGATCAACCAGAGTGCAGAAGTCAACATACTGGGCAAATGCAAATATAGATAAATAGCAATAAATAACGAGAACATGAGATAATGGGATAAAGAGTCCTAAATGTGAAATCAGTGGATCTTTTAGACTCTGATTGTTGTGCTTCAATCAGACAATATTACAACCCTCATTGGTCTCACTTCCTCCACCCACTGCACAGCTGCCATTTCACCTGTAATGTTAAAACCAGGCACTACCAATCCTACCCCTAATCTACTTTAACCGTTTGTGAAGCACGTGTGTATATTGGTAAATATCCATAATAATTACTATTTATATAAGATTCAACTATTTCAATGACTCTGTGGTTTGATGTTTTATTGTGTTTTTTGCCGTTTGCGCAATTTGTCCTTGTTTGTACGTTGGGTGTTCAATGTTTTCTTTTAATAGGCCTATGGTTTTTCTTTGTTTTGAGGCAGTCCGCGGAAGGACAAATCACAAGGTTGTTCTTACCTTGATAATTAATGTACTTCGAATATTTGAACTATATTTCAATTTAAAATCAGTGCAATATGAACAGATGCATTTTAAAATGTAAAATGTAATAATCCACTGCTAAATTGAATCTGTGTTGGGTGGCCTAATCCTTCAGGGCACACTGCTTAATTGGTGCCAATACACACATTGTGAAGTTAATTAAAAGCTAAAGTCATGGAGGGTTAATTTGTTCTCTGCAGGTTTATGTTTGCTTGTTAATTCCAAATTGAAAGTAAATGTCACAAAACTACCAATTTTCTTTCTTTTTTTTCTCAATTATTAACACTTTGAAGTAGAACACCTGAAGAGCTGTGGAATCACTCTAAATGCAAGACTCTTATATGTGCTTGATGATCAGCTTTGGCGTCGTTTAGGGTGAGTTGTAAAATACATTGAGAAGTCTCATCAGACAAATAATACAAGATTAATTGATTTATAGTAGTTAAGTCAAATTACATTCATTATGAGCATTCAGGGAAAATTTCAGGCCTTGAATTCTGTGACTATGAGCATTAATGTTAATAGCACAATACATAATACATGATGTATCATAATAAAATTGAGAATATTTTATTGTAAATAATATACGTAGATGTGAGAGTATCAAATAATAGTTAAAATACAGAAAGTGTATTAGATTCATGTAAATTACATTAATTTTATTATAATTGTTAATATAATAATATTTTTAAATGTCATTTCCGGTCAGTCAGTCAGTCAGTGGGTGCCGTCCCGAATCCAGGGTTGGCTGCTATGCACCTCCATCTTCTTTGATCTTGCGACAGCACTGGGTACAGCCTCTCCTCCAGTTTGTTCTCACAGGCCACCTTGGCACCGCCCGCCACTGCCCCGCCAAACTCGAGCCCAAGGCCGTGTCGGCCTCCAGCCGCGGCCGCTTCTTCAAGCTCGGCCCCTCCTTAGGCGGAGGCCTTGGGCAGGTCCAGGCACACGGTGCAACACCCAAGTTCATCATGTCTCTTCTAACTAGGTGTATAGCGTACGGTTCATAGATACGAGGTGAGGTTTTAATCTCTTCCACGGAAGATGGCCATTGGCTCACAAGGAGTTCATCTGCCCTTTGTCAGGTCTTGTTTTTTCTAGTCCTGCTGGGTGTCCTCACACCCTCCTCACCAGACTAAGTCCTGTGGGGGGGCTGGCCCAAGTCACTGACCACTTGACTACATTTCCAGTACACACGTGTAAAGAACAAAATAATTGTTACTCCAATACAATGTAGCACAAAAAGAACACAATAATAAAAACATAATAAATATAAGTACATAAGATAACTTCTAAACATAGATTGTTTGTATGTCTATAAGGTGATGCTTAGGCATGGAGCATCTGTACATAAGGTGACCGACAGGAAATGATAAAGTAGTGGTGGCTGGGAGTGTCGAGGGATGGGTTAGTGGGTGGAGGTCTTGATCAACCTTACTGCTTGGGGTAAGTAACTGTTTTTGAGTCTGGTGGTCCTGTTGTAGCTGCTGCATAGCCTCTGGCCTGATGGGAGTGGGACAACAAGTCCATGAGCAGGGTGTGTGGGATCCTTTATGATGTTGCTGTCCTTTTTCTGGCACCATTCTGTATATACAGCATGTCCCTGATGGCAGTTAACCTAGTGCTGGTGATGTGTTGGGCAGCTTTGACTACCCATTGCAGAGCCTTTCTGTCTGCTGCAGTGCAGTTTCTATACATTGCTGTGAGGCAGAGATTACTAATAATGTAATTACAAAAACCAGGAAATAAATGAATGGTAATATAAATTACAATACATTTTTGTAGCACCTTCCATTATCTCAGAACATTATCACTGCTTTGACGCATTGATAGAGTGGATTGCAACCAATGAAGCATTTTTATATGGAATTACCTGCCCTTGACGTCAAGGCAGGATTTGATCAAGTAAGACATCAAGGAGCCTAAACTAAACTGGAGTCATGAGAAACGGTGGGATGGGGATCCTCCACTAGTTGGAATCATACCTAGCATAAAGGAAGATCTTTGTAGTGGTTGCATATAAATCATCTCAGGTACAGGACCTCTCTGCATGAGTATCTCAGTTTGGTATCCTTGCCCAAGCATCTCCAACTGCTTTTTCAATGACCCTCCTTCAGTCGTAAGGTCAGAAGTAGCAATGTTCCTGGTGATGGCACAATGTTCAGCATAATTCACAACTCCTCAGATAACAAAGCAGTCCACATCCAAGAGCTAGAACACCTGAACAATATCCAAGTCTGTGCTGATAAGTGTCAAGTAACATTTGTGCCAAACAAGTGTTAGGCAATGGCAATATGCAGCTCAAGAAAATCTGGCTGTCACGCCATTGACATTCAATGGCATTATCACCATTGAATTACCCCATTGACATTCAATGGCATTATTGTCATTGAATCATCCTATTGACATTCAATGGCATTATCATCATTAGCCAAAACTCTATTGACATTCAATGGCATTATTGTCAAAAGCCATCACTCACTGACATTCAATGGTATTATCATCACTGAATCACCCCACTGACATTCAATGGCATTATCATCATTAGCCATCACCCTATTGACATTCAATGGCATTATCGTCAATAGTCATCACCCATTGATATTCAATGGCATTATTATCCTTGAATCATCCTACTGACATTCAATGGCATTATTGTCAATAGTCATTGCCCATTGACATTCAATGGCATTATTATCATTGAATCACCCTATTGACATTCAATGGCATTACTATCATTGAATCACCCCACTGACATTCAATGGCATTATCATCATTAGCCATCACCCTATTGACATTCAATGGCATTATCGTCAATAGTCATCACCCATTGATATTCAATGACATTATTATCCTTGAATCACCCTACTGACATTCAATGGCATTATTGTCAATAGTCATTGCCCATTGACATTCAATGATATTATCATCATTGAATCACCCTATTGACATTCAATGGGCTTATTGTCAATAGCTATCGTCCATTGACATTCAATGGCGTTATCATCATTGAATTTCCCACGATCAATAAACTGGGGGTTACCATTAACCAGATTTTGTGGTAGCCATATGCTATATACACAGTGTGGCTGTAAGTACAGGCCAAGGGCTAGGAATCCTATGGCCTTGTCTTCTAACTCAGGAAACTTATCCACCACCTACAAGGCTCAAGTAAGGAGTGTGATGTAACACTCCCCTTGCCTGGCTGAGTGCAGCTTCAACAAGAGTGTAGTAGCAAGAAGCTCAATGGATGTGCATCACAAAATCAATAATGAATGGAGGTATGCTATAATATATAGTATATTTATACTTGTACAACTCATATGATGTTGATGTTAATTTTTGATCTTCTTGGTGTTAAGGGTTGTGGATTTGCAGATACTGGCATACAAGTGAGTAGCTGCGATATATTTAGACCAGCTGCATTGCAGTCATAGGGTGCTGGTGGTAGAGGAAATGAATATTTAAGGGGCACTGATGCTACACCAACACACCACAGCAAATTGTTAATACATGTAAATGTATATGATGAATAAAGCTGATCCTTGATCAAGTGGGTTGCTTCATCCTTAATGGCATTGAGCTACTTGAGGTTGCTGGAGTGACACACTCCCAGACAAATAGACAATATTCCATCATGATCCCTGGGAAGGTGTCAGAGGTGAAAAACTCACTATAGAATATCCAGTCACTGATTATAGGGAATTCTGTTGTGGTAATATCAAAGGAGGATGATTAAATTCAGTTTTACCATTGCCATTTATAAGCCTATGCTTGAATATTATCATGGTCTTGCTCCATGAGGGTATGGACTGCTTCATTTGTTGAGGAATTGCAAATGGAATTATACATCGTACAATCATCAGTGAACATACTGTACTCACTTATGACCTTATGGAGGAAGGAAGGTAAAAATGGCTGCGCCTACAAATGCTGCCCTGAGGAAACTACACTGAGGAACTTTTGCTGTGATGTCTTGAGACTGGGATGATTGGCCTCAGACAACCAGAGTAATCTTCCGTCGTGTGAAGTCTGTCTGCAGCCATTGAAGTGCTCATTAATGCTCATTAACTTCAGTTTTACCAGGCCACCTCAATGTTACACTCAGTTAAGTGCTGCATTGACACCTAGGACAGTCTCACTCATCTTGCCACAGGAACTGAGCTTGGTGTACGTTTGAAATAAGGGTGCAAGACTGGATTTCAGTGGTTCTTGCTCAGAGGATCTCATTGATTAAGGTTTGGAAAACGGCTGGACAGTTGGAAAGTCCGAAAGGCAACACCAGATATTCGTAGTAGCTGGTAGGTGTTATGAATACCATTTACCACTCATCCCCCTGAAGCTCCGTAGTAAGTGCACAAGTTGTTTCTCCATTGATGTTCGCACTCTTGGGGGGGGCAGGGGCACAGTTAAATGATCTCTTCCTAATTGCCTGGGTTCTGCAGGCATTGATGATGACGGTCCTACAGCCTAAAATGTTTCTGGGAATGAAAATTGTGTTCTGACAGATAATCTGGAGGGTCATTCCATAAAATGCTTGTCAATTTGGAGGGCCAGAGTGATGAGGCTTTCGAGGTTATTGGGCATGTCCCAGGCAGAGAGCTGTGTTTCAAGTGCTCCAAGAGGCAAAAGTGGTAATGGACTAGTAGCACTTCTGTATTCCTGCTACACTCTGCTGCAAGAGTCCTGAGTTCCACAGTATAATCCAGCACCAACATTGATGCAAGCAAAGCGTCTGCTACCCCTCCCCCACTTCTCAGATTATTGAAAACTCAGTACATCTCAGGAGTAAGTTTCTCAAATTTATTGCAAATTGTGGATTTATTGACCTAGTTCACGATGGCCCTGATCAGAGCTTGCCCAGTCAAGAGAGAAATGACTAAGGCTATCTTGGTTTAGTCCGTAACATGCAGAGACATCTGGAGCTTGGGGATCTGTCAAAGCAGCTGGACAGTGGAGTCCAGGGCACCAAAGGAGGAGGTTGCCTGGCGTGGGATTGCTTAATTGAGGCAGAGAGTTGGTTGAGAGTTGGCGAGCAGATAATCAATGGTTTCCTGATGCTTCTGGACTGTGTACTCATGTTGATGGAGAACTTTCTTTCGGCAAGCAAAGTCTGTTGAGTCAATCGCTGGTTTATTCATTCTGTCAGGAAACGTAGAGGAGACTGGATCCAAACACAGAGCAGCAGGGATGATTGGAGTGCAATAACTTTTATAATAAATTATTAAATAACAAGCCACAAGGGGCCACAAATCAAGAGAGAACAGATACTTGACATGACATGACAAGGTAACCAGATAACTGAAGGCAAGGAGCAACTAATTGAAACTGGCTGGTTTGATGAGTTGGAAACGAGTGGCGGGTGATTCCTGTTAGCTAGGTAGGGGTGTCTGCTGTTCAGGCCTGACAGCTATTCTGTTATACAATATGTGGATCTGACTCTGATAAACTCAGTGAATGACTTTTTCAACATGATAAATTTCATCCTGTATTAAACCTTTTTACTATACATGACCATGAATATATTCTGATGCTAATTACATTATACGTTGTTACCAAGCCATATTGCAGATCTATAAAACTCTGGTTAGATCACACCTGGAGTATTGTGTTCCGTTCTGGTTGCCACATTATAGGAAGGATGTAGAAGCTTTAGAGAGGGTGCGGAGAGCATGTCTCATGAGGAAAGGCTGAGTAGGCTGGAGCTTTCCCTTTGAAGCAGAGGATGAGAGGTGACTTGATAGAAGTGTACTAGATGATAAGAGGCATAGATGGACTGGATAACTGGACTTTTTCCAGGGCAGCAATAGCTATGAGAGGACATAATTTTAAGGAGATTGGAGTAAAGTTTAAGGAGGATGTCAGAAGTAGTTCTTTTACACAGAGAATAGAAAGTACAGTATATGGAATACACTGCTGAGTTGGTCATTGAGGCAAATACATAAGGCATACCTAAGAGACTTAGATTGCCAGATAGGTGATAGGAGGATGGATGGCTCTGTGAGAGGAAACGGTTAGATTGATCTTCAAGTGGGTCACAAGATTAGTACCACATTGTGGGCCAAAGGGCCTATGTTTATGGGTTTCCCCTGAATGCTGCAGTTTCTTCCCACATCTCAAAGATTGGCTAACTGCCTAAGTAAATTGCAGGTGAATAGTGGATTCCTGGGAGCGTTGATGGGAATATGGGGATTAGTATAAATGTGGGGTTGATAGTCAGTGTGGACTCGATGGGTTTAAGGACCATGCTGTATGACTCTATGACTCTCTAGCCTCCTTTTGATTTCTCCAGGCCAGTGACCCTGGAAGGGTCTGGAATATCCAGCCTTAGTAACTCCAGAATTTTGTTATAGCCCAAACTGCAGTTCTTTAAAACACACAGACTCTTAACTGAAGTG